>NW_015386855.1:394063-419783 GCF_001527695.2 Protobothrops mucrosquamatus | reverse complement strand
TCGTTTAAAAAAAAAAGCTTTAAGCAACGATGTAGAAAGGGGAACTCGCTCACGGCTCTTTTTTTCCTCCTTTCTCGGCGACTGGGAAGGCAGCAGCCAGAGACGCCGCTGCACAAAGGGAGGCGGAGAGAGGGACGAGGGGGAAAACCTCACTCAACTTTTGCCCTTATCAGACCCGGTTCCCTTCTGGTCGACCCCCCCCCCCCCCCCCCCCCCCTTCACCTCCCACTATAGATCGACGCTACCCCTCGGGAGTATTTCGCCAGGCTTTTTTTTTTTTACCTTGGCCCTGCGTTTCTCCCAGACGGAAGCCAAGGAAGAGGACCTGAAAGACGCCGAGCAGGAGGTTTCATAGCCATGGCGACGCGGCAGTAGCTGCTCCGTGATGGGTAGCGCAGCCCCACCATGCTGCTGAGGTGGCTGCTTTCCTGTCTGCCCGAGCTGGCTGGCGGAGCTAGCCTTGAGCAGAAATTCTCACTAGTGTCTCAGTTCCTAAGACCATCGGAAATATGTGTTTTCCGATGGTCTTAGGCGAAAGCGTCGTTCGACCCCCAAAAGGTTCGCGGTTGAGAACCGCTGGTTTAAAGGGATTAAACCTTTCCCTGTTGTATTTTTTTCCCTTTCCCACCCAAACCACCTCCTTTATAGCCTCTCCTCTCCCCTTTTTCTTCAGTTCACCTTCAGCTCCACGCTGCTTCTGGAAGTGCCAATCAGCTGGAGCCCTGCCAGCTCCTGGCGCTTCTGCCGAGCCCAGACAGTCCTTCAGCTGCAGCTGCCTCTCCCTCAGGCTTGGGTCGCTTCGGCACATTCCCCTCCCCCGTTACACTTCTCTAGGGTGGTCGCGTACCACCTGCCACATGGCAAAGTACCACAGGTGGTACGTGTATCACCGGTTGAAAAGTCCTGGTTTAGAGCATGACTCCTAATCCAATTGATGATATTTACGCAGGTATCAAGTATTTTTTCAAATTTGGAGGCAATGTTTTTGATGCCAATGCGTGACAATGAAGGAAACAGTGGGTAACTTGCAAGTGTGGAATCTCCCCTTTCATCAATGCAGAAAATCCAGATTTATTCCCTAGCATCGCAGAGGCACCATCAGTACACACAGAACCAATTATGTGGGTGTCTAAATCATGTTTCACAAGAACTCCTTCACAATCTGAAATACATCTTTCCCTTTCGTGGTTATTTTCAGTTCTTCACAAAATAGTAAATCTTCCTTTACAGCTCCATCATTAACATACTTTACCAAGGCAATGAGTTGACCGCAGTTGGGCACATCAGTTGATTCGTCCAACTGAAGAGAAATCTTCAGGGGACTGGATCTTATACCTGAGATTACTTGATCCAAAATATCTTCATTCAAATCGCCAATTTGGCTGTGAATGACATTGTTTGACAGTGGCACTGATCCAAGCTTCTTCCCCGCTTCTTGGCCCAGAATAATTGTTGCCATTTCTAATATACACAGTTTGATAAGCTCTTCTGCAACTGTACATGGCTTCTTGGACTTGGCTACTTTATATGCCACTTAGTATGAAGCTAATAGTAGTGGTTTGTCAACAGAAATGAAATCTTACTTTGGAAAGATTCCTCCAGAATCGAAACAGACTCTTTCAATTTTCAGTGACCCAATATCATGTCCAGAAAGATCTGCTCCACTGTTCTTGTTGTTAAAGTGCTCTTTCAGCTTAGATGGCTTCAGATTTCTATTAGAAAATACAGCATTACAAAGCATGTACTGGTGTTTTTGCAAATGACCAAAGCACACATAGTCATCATTCCATTTCCTCTTCTTTGACATAGTCAATAATTGATTGGGTTGAGCAATTTAATTGCAATCAATTATTTGTTGAAGGGACACCACGCGCACCACAGCCCACGTGCATGTGTTACAGTGATTGGGTTATATGGGCAGTTGTTGAAGGAGTGAAAAGAAGGATGGTCGATCCTGGGGGGAAAGAATTAGGGTTAGGGTGTTGTGTTTTTTTTACAGATTTACGCCCCTGGTATCCACTGCTGAGTGCTGACACAAATCAAGCATTTTTGAGCATGCATGCTCCACAAATGGGGCTGCTAGTGCGGCACACAGCTCAGCTAGCACTGGCAAGTGTCTCACCTACTGCCAGCACAAGGCTCGCAGCTCGGCTAGCACCGGTGCAAGGGCAGGGGGTGATGTGTGAGGCTTGCAGCTCGCCTAGCACTGGCACAAGGGCAGAGCGTGAGGCTCACAGCTTGGCTAGCACCGCAAGAGGCTTACTGCTGCCTTAGCGCTGGCGAGCGGCTTGCGGCTCACCTAGCTCCAGGGCAAGGGCAGGGTGTGAGTGTGCGCACACATGTGCACATGCACTAGCCAGCCACTCAGGTGGCCCGGACCTCTGTTCTAGATGACCGTTCTGTTCGAAATAATGGTAACAAATTATGCATATACACTATAATTTTGAAAGTTCTAAACCCAAGTTTTTGCACCCTCTGGAATATTGTCTCGCACTCCCAGGGAGGTGCAAGAGACTAGCACATAGGATAACTCTGAGGACCTTTGATAAGATACATAGTGCCATAACATGTCTATATCTACAAAGATCAGAATTGTTGGAGAAGATTTCTGAGAATACATGGATAACTGAGTAACAAATGATCAAGCTCAAATTTACATATTTTGGACACACATAAAAAACTGTAATGTTCAGAAACATGGAAGGAAAGAAGAAAACCAGCAGCAAGATAGATGGACTTGATTACAGTGCTGTTGGGTGCACCCATTATGGCCAGGAGAAAGTCTATGTGGTCAAATTGATGGTACATAATTAACATCCAAGTATGACCAATCTAAGGATTCCTGGTTTTATAAGCACCCACAATAATCTAGATAGACTATATTTTCTGAAACTCATTGTAATCCTTTCATTCATTTACACTAACCTCTTTCAGCCATCATGGCACTGATCTGTATAATCCATTAACCACCTCCAAAATGCCACCTCAGGCCAGCTGGCAGAGCCATGTTTTCAAGCCAGAAGGGTGGGTGCATATCTCACCTCAGGAGGCAAGATGTTCCAGAGGGAGGGCACTGTCAAGGTAATTATCTTGTTTCTGTATGATCCCTGAATATTGTTGTTTCATATTGTATATTAAACCACAGTTCTTTTAACAAACCACTGTCAGATGTTTAAACAACAGGTTATGGGCCCAGAATGAAGAAAAACCCAATGTGGAGAAAACAGTTAAGAACCTGACCAGAGTCAGAGGAACTGGGCATTGTGGTTTTGAGTGTGGTTTGTATTTATATAAGGTAAATGTCAAAAAATGGCCTCTGTCAGTGTTATGGGAGGAGGCTTTGTGGTATCCCACTGAATGAAACAAACTACCTCTCTTGGAGTTTAAAAATGGAAATGTATCTACGAAGAGAGGAGCTGTGGATAATAGTTACTAATCCTCCAACAGAACTGGATGAAGGGAACCAAAGAAAAAATGAGAAATGAAAAAAATGAAATGTTAGCTAACATCCTGAGTTTGGAAGATAACCAACTGATACATGTAAAAGGTCTCCAATCTGCAAAAGAGTGCTGGAACGCTTTGCGCAGTGTGTATGTAAGAGAGACTGTGGGCAGCAAAGTAATGTTGACAAGGAGACTGTATAAAGTACAACTTAAACAGGGAGAGAGCATGTCTAAGCATTTTCAGGACATGAGAAAAAGATTCCTAGAATTAGAAGAAAGAGGAATGACCTTTACTGAGGCACACAAAGAATATGTGGTGCTCAGTTCATTGGACAATTCATGGGACATTCTAGTAACAAGTTTAGAATCCATGAATGACCAGGATTTAACTATGAAATATTTAACTGGCCGGTTACTGGAGGAAGAACAGAAATGGTTGGATAGGCACCAAGGAAAGGGAGGAGAAAATGCTCAAACCAGACCTATGACAGCAACATCAGAGAAAGAAAAAAGAGGAGCTGAGACCATTTGCACTGTAAAACCTTGCTACACATGTGGTTCTACAGAACATCTCCAAAGACGTTGTCCAGAGAGGAAAAACAGAGGTACAGCAAGACAAGGATATAGAACTACGCAACCAACCAAAGATGGGACTTTATTTACCCTGGCAGCAATGAAGAAAAACTGCGGAACAAATGGCTACTAGACAGTGGGGCAAGCCAGCATGTTGCAGCAAACCCACATGCATTTATTGGTTTAAGACCAACTAACCAGGATTTTGTCAGCCTGGCTAATGGACAACGGTCAACAGTAAAAGGGGAAGGAAATGTATATGTACCTGAACTAGGGGTAACATTGAAAAAGGTGTTATATGTGCCAGACATAGACCATAATTTACTAAGTATTACATGTCTAGATAGTGAGGGCAATATACTATCAAGAAAGATGGGAGGAATTGTGCACAGGGCATTGGACAAAATGGTTTATACATATTAGGAGAACAGAAGGGTGTTTGTGCAAGTACTCTGACAAACACACTCACACATGATAACTGTGTGCATCTAATGCATAGGAGATTAGGTCATGCCAGCTTTAGAGTGCTACAGAAAATGCTAGAAATAGCAGAAGGACTGAAAGTGAAGAACTGTGACGTGTACCCAGATTGTGCCATGTGTAAGGAGTCAAAATCTAGGGTTTATCCTATTAACAAGAAAAGCTTAAGAAAAACAAAGTTTTAGTACATGCTGACTTAATAGGCCCTATGGCACCATCTATTGGAGGAGCAAGGTATGCTCTGGTAATTGTAGATCAGGCATGTCAAACTTGCAACAACATCACGTGACGTCACACAACATATCGGGCCGGTTTTGCCATTGCTGACAATGGGGTGGGCGTGGCTTCCATGTGATGCGTCCGGCCCGTGGGCCGGCAGTTTGACACCCCTGTTGTAGATGATTATGCCAGATATGGATTTTGTTATTTACTCAAACACAAAACAGAGATTGCAACAATTTAAACAATGGGTGACATTTGTAGAATGCAGATATGGCGGTAAGTATGCCAACTGCAGACAGGGGAGCAGAATTTATGTCCAACAATTTTCAACGTTGGCTTAGGAGTCTAGATATTAGACATAGATGAACAAACCTATATAAACCAGCTGAAAACGGAGTAGCTGAAAGGAGGAATGGCATATTACAGATAATGGAGGACTCACTACTTGCAGATGCAGGCAGGAGTACAGGGTACTGGGGAGAAGCCATAAAAATGGCTAACTATTTAATAAATAGATTATGGAATTCTGCTGTGAATGAAACTCCATATTTTTTGTTATACGGTAAGAAACGCTCATTGGCTCACCTAGGAACTTTTGGTAGTTATGCGTGGGTACATAATCCTAAGAGCACTAGAAAGAAAGAACAGAAGAAGACAAGAAAACTGAGGTTTATAGAATATGAGCCATGATTCAAAGGATATAGGTTTACTGATGAAACTCAGAAAGTTATGATTTCATGTTCTGCCAGCTTTGCAGAGCATAGTAACTGGGATAGTGTACATGCCAACACAGAGGTGTTTATTCCATCACATAGTAATAGATCTCAGGGAGGAGAAGCTACAGAAGACCCATCATCAGAGAAAATGGGTAGCAGGTCAGAAACTGTAAACATAAAGGAGGAGAGACTTGACATGAAAAGTGAAGACATAGAAGCATAGGAACAGGTGTTACCAAGGAGGTTGGAATGAATTAATAAAGGAGTACCCCCTGATAGATGCAAGGCAACTGAGGTTAGAGTATGTAAAGTGTGTTATGAACCTCGCAATGACCAAGAAATGATGTCCTTACCGAAAACAGAACGAAAAAAATGGAAAGAAGCCCTGGACAGGGAAATGGAATCTATGGATGTACATCAAGTGTTCTCGCCCATGAGATTACCAGAAGGAAAAAAGGCCATGGGATGTAAGTGGGTATATAAAAAGAACGTGTTACAAAATAATGAACTGCAGAAAAAGGCAAGACTGGTAGCACGGGGATTCACACAAAGAAAAAATGTTCATTATGATGAGGTGTTTGCACCAACAGTTAAGAGTGAAACAATAAGGCTAGCATTTAGCTGCTGCACGTGATTATGTCATATACCATTATGATATCTCCACTGCATATTTAAATGCTGAATTGGAAGAGAAGATATATATGACACAAGCTCCAGGCTATGAAACAAAGCAACCTGGATACATATACAAATTGAAGAAAGCCATCTATGGGTTAAAACAGTCAGCTAGGAACAGGAATCAGTGCCTAGATACTGCTCTAAAGAAATTAGGATTTAAAAGCAGTAAAACAGATCTCTGTTTATACACTGTGCTATGTGAGGGTGCAGAATGCTTGCTGTTGGCCTATGTAGATGATATATGTGTAGTTACAAAACATCATTCACAGGCCCACTCTTTTGCCAGACAACTGGAAAAGACGTTTAAATTAAAAAGCGTAGGAGAGATAAAGTACTACCTGGGTGTAGAGATACAAAAACTAAAAAAATGGAGGATTTATAATAAGCCAAACAAAAAAAATAAAATAGCTATTGGAGAAGCATGACATGCTTGAATGTAACAATGTATCTACTCCTATGGTTTTAGGCTTCCAGAATAATGTGGAGATAAAAAATGACACAGAATATGATAAAGAGAAATGTCAATCAGTGATCAGTAGTTTATTATATTTATCCCAGTGGATATGGCCTGATATAACCAATGTAGTTAGCATTTTGAGTAGACACACATCAGCACCAAAACAACAACACTGGATAGGGATAAAAAGGATATTACGATATTTAAAAGGAACAATGGACCTAGGGTTATGGATAAGACCATCTAATAACCTATCGATACAATGCTATGTAGACAGTGACTGGGCAAATGATATGAATGATAGAAAATCAAACACAGGTTTTGTAATATTATTTGCCGGCAATGTAATTGGAAATCTAGAGAACAACCCTCAGTGGCACTTTCAACTGCAGAAGCTGAATTTATAGCATTGTCAGAGGAGTGTTCAGAGTTAACTTGGTATGTACAACTACTAAAAGATGTAAATATTGACAAAAAAGGGGCTATATCAATATGGGAAGATAATGTTGCATATATAAAAATGGCAACAGGAGGACACGTTGGAAGCAGGAGTAAACATATAGACAGGGCTTTTTTTTTGTCATAGAACGCCCAGAACAGAATTCCAGCACCTTTTTTGGATGGAACCTTGTAGGGTAGGCAAGGCGGATTGTATGACATGTGTGAGTTCCGGCACCTTTTTTTTTCTTTTTTACAAAAAAGCACTGCATATAGATATCAAATATTGCAATGTAAGAGAGGCAGTAAAGAATAAACTAATAAGAGTTAAAGCATTGCCCCTCTGAAAATAATTTGACTGATATATTAATGAAGCCTTTGAGTTCAGACAAGCATCAAAATTGAGTAAAGGCATTCAGACTAGCAGCCATTCAGCTTTAAATGGGAGGAGTGTCAAGGTAATTATGATTTAGTAGCTGACTGGCAGAAGTGATATATAGAGAATGAGTCAGCAGAGTATTTTGGGGTAGTATCCCTTTAAGAGACTGTGTCTGAGGAGAGTAGCAGTTGGAACCTGCTTGCTCAATTCAACCATTTGAATATAACTGACTATCTTGTATTCTGTATGATCCCTGAATATTGTTGTTTCATATTATATATTAAACCACAGTTCTTTTAACAAAGCACTGTCAGATGTTTATGCTACTATGTTATCACAAGAAGAAAATAAGAAAAAGGCTGTGATAATTTATATTTTAAACAACAGGCATCATGGCAGAAAAGTCTTTTTTCCTAGACCCCACCAGCTGAAATTCCTTTATTGATGGGGTCTGCAGCATGCCTCTTCTGCCAGCATGGGTGGGACGGGCTAATCCGATTGGGATGAGCTGATTCCTCAGATACACTGAACCCGTGCTGTGTCGGGCTTTAAAGGTGATAACACCTTGAATTGGACCTGGAAACAGACAACCATTGCAGGTTGCAGAACAGCGGTGTAACAAGGCCTACCCTAGGGGCCTCAAGAACTTTCCATGCAGCTGCTTCTGGATAATCTTCAAGGATAGCCCCATGTGGAAGGCATTTCAATAGTCCAACCGTGAGATGACCAGGGCATGAGCAACTTAACACAGGGACTCCAATCCAGGAAAGGGCGCAACTGGTACACAAGAAGGTTTGTATATCCCACCAAATTACAGCTATGTGCATTCATCATGCCAAACTTATACTGATAGTTAAAAATGTTTATATTAACAGAAACCATAATTGCATCCTATTGCTGATAAATTTTCTGAAGATAGCCCTAAAAGAGTATTGTGAAAGAAAAATACCCAACATATTTAATTATTTGTAATGGTCCATTATTTTACTATCTTTACTATTTTTATTCATATTTCTGCCTTTATAGTTGCTTCAAAAAAAATTAAAAGTATTGTTAGTTGTTGCTATTCATCATTGGTCTATTCATCATTGATTGATTGATTGATTGATTGATTATTGATTGATTGATTGATTGATTGCAAAAAAGAGACAGAATTGTTTCTAGTGTTTAACTCATTATTCTGCAGGTTGTATAACCATACTTGTGTGCTGCTTAAATCTAGCATTGAATTTCCTTTTTAATTATTCCTGTAAATACACTAACATATATACATATTATATTATTATTATTATTATTATTATTATTATTATTATTATTATTATTATTATTATTATTATTATTATTATTATTGGAAGGGATCTTGATGGTCATCTAGTCCAATCCCCTGCTCAGGCAGGAAACCCTATACCATTTCAGACAAATGGCTGTCCAGTCTTTTCTTAAAAACATCCAGTGTTGGAGCATTCACAGCTTCTGGAGGCAGGTTGTTCCACTGATTAATTGTTCTAACTGTCAGGAAATTTCTCCGTACTTCTAGTTTGCTTCTCTCTCTGGTTAGTTTCCATCCGTTGCTTCTTGTCTTGCCTTCAGGTGCTTTCGAGAATAGCTTGACTCCCTCTTCCTTGTGGCAACCCCTGAGATATTGGAACATTGCTATCATGTCACCCCTCATCCTTCTTTTCATTAAACTAGACATACCCAATTCCAGCAACTGTTCCTTATATGTTTTAGCCTCCAATCCAGTGGTGGGATTCAGCTGGTTTGCACCAGTTCGGCAGAACCGGTAGCTAATTTTTTGTTGCCAAGGCCCAGAATGGGCTTCCGGAAGCAGCATCCACACAGAGAACCGGTTGTTTACATATTTAAATCCCACCACTGCTCCAGTCCCCTAATCATCTTTGTTGCTCTTCTCTGTACTCTTTCTAGAGTCTCAACATCATTTTTATAATAATACTTGTTTCTTATGACCCCCCACCCCCAGACACTTTAGAATACGTGAGATGTTAGACAATGGGACCTTTAGCGATGTGATTTTCTCAGCCTATAAGATTAAATTTTATTATCCTTTGTGAGTGTTTCTATAGCCACTTTATCAGTGTGATGGCTGGCATATAAATTTAATAAATAAAGGAAAGTTTCTCCCCAGTTTTGAAATTGTCAAAAATTTCAATCTTAACATAATTCTAAAAATTAGTTGTGAGAAAACTTGGTTTCCGAGACCATATGATTTTTGTACGCCCATCTGATTACTCTCCATTTGATGAACCTCCATTTCTCAGATGTAATGTCATGTGATCCTGATGGTTTGTCACTTTAATGTTCTAAAATATTATTTTCTTTTTTAATCTCTTTGATTTTTCTTTGAAATAATATTTCTGGGTGCTACTTTTCCAAGCACCTATGTATATGCTTTTATACCTACCTATATGTGCTATTTTCTTCTTGAGTAAGCAAATATATAAAATGCAGAAATTGAGTAAGAAATGGTACATCAACATAACTGAAGCACGACAGAAGGAAAAATAGGAAATCTAACTAAATTTACTTTACACCAACATCTTCAGTACAGTTTATTAGACTTCTTCATGCCTTTATATTTTGCTTGTTTCCACCATGTGTATGCCCTGATTCATGCACATTCAAGTGGGTTAGATGGAGAAACAAAACTTCTATGATTCCGCTGAATACCGTGAGAGCCTGTAACTTTTTCAAGGACACCATAACAGGTATGGATTTGAAGCAGATGGTTCCCATAACAAAGTGAATTAGTTTATATGGACTATGTAAGACGTTGAGGGTTTGGCTGGGAAAATTATTGTTTTAAGTCTATGAATTGGTGTTGGAACCTCAGAGTTAGTTTTGCTTTGACATTACCATGCAGTGTATTCAATAAGCAGTAAGAGTTTTGGAGATGAGACCAATAAAAACAGAACTCCAAGGCAAGAGGTTTCCTTAAAGAACATATTTATTGGTTACAAAGTATCGGCACGATCAAAAGGCTACAAAGTTACAAAATTGAACTTCCCACCCCAGTAATATGTCATTAATCACGTTCCCCAATAAACTACTTTGGCGGGGTTTCTAACGGAAGGCTCAGCCTGCCAAAACCTCCCCCTTTCATCTGTTTTTGCAAGTTAACTGTTTTAATGTTTGTTGTTTAATAAATAAGTATCAAGTAATATTTTGTACTAGCTGAATGGAATCTGCTTGCTTTTATTTTTATGTAGTGATTGAACCGGAGTATGCTGGGTGTAAACTTAGTTGGAAATTAGCTCCAGTAGTTTCTCCAGATATATGTCTCTTCTAGAAGATTTTAAATATTCACCAAGCTTCCTACTTTTAGCTACTGTTTATTAGATGGAAATGAAAGCTTATTGTCAGAACATAATTTTTGCATATTTACAGTACAAAATTCATTCCAGTCCCACCCCATCTCTAATTTGGTTTTTTTAAATTCCCTCCTTGAATTAAGTAAGACTGTTATTAGATTTTTGGGGGCAATTTTCCATTTGCATAAATTATGAATTCGATAATATATTGGTCAATGTTTCCAAATGGTTTGAGATATTGTATACCATTATTGCTAAATGAGCTTATTTTACGTAACCTAGTAAAAGATAAATATTTCATAACAAAATAGAGAATAAAAATAATCTCTTGTGACAAGTTTTCCCCCCTTTCTGGTTATCTGCAAAGTGCACGCCCATTATCAGTTTAACAGGGTACTGCTTGTATAAACATTCCTGTTTCGCCTGTTCCATGTAATAGTTTCTTGTATCGTATTTCTTCTGACCCCGCTATCTGAAACCAATTATAGGAGATCCATTTGGGCTGCATCTATTTTCATAAGAAGCCCAGGCAGCAGAGATGAATATCAACATCAAATATGATTCTGAGTGCTTTGTTATTTATGTTTCAGAGAGATTTTGTTGCCTTCAGCTCTCAAGAATGTGTCATGCTGTGCTGTTTATACATTGAAGATATTAATGACCATAGATGTCATTTTTCATTTTAAATCTCAAATGCAACAGGCTGATAGGTTAAACATTCCTGTTTTTAACAAAACAATGTAAGTGACATCTGTTTCCGTTTAGAAAAAAGGAAATGAGAAAACATATCTTTAAAAAGAAGAAAATAATCTGTATATATTAAGTAGAAACTTCACTAATTTGTTTTTTAAAAAGCTGTATACGTTATTAGGCATTCCTAAAACAGAAAGAATTGGAGCACATGAAAAATGTGCTTGTGTATATAGACATAATTCAAATTTTAAAAATCATACAGATTCATACAATTGACAAATTGACACAGTATAAGCTACATCTTCTCAAGAACAAGCCTCACCCACATCAGAGAAGTATTTTCCCTGATAAGTATGTCTCATATCACAGCTTTAGATGATTCTATTTGTTTGTATTTTGTTACTAACTTTATTAGGCACTAAAAATGTTAATTCACACACATATATTTTAACAATGATTTGCAAAAATACATACCCAAAATCTGAGTAAACTTTGATATTCTAAATATCTGTGCTTTTATTTGCTTATTTCTGAATTCTTAATAATGATTTATTCTATCATAATATCTGTCTCTTTAGTCAATTAAATTATATATTACAATCATTTAAACTATTGTAAAAATACTTTTAAAAGCTGCTCTGATTTATTGCTCATTTAAACCACAGATCCATAACAAATCAGAACAGCAATCTTTCCTAGTTTGAAAATAGTTTTGTAATATCTTATAACTGAGCAAACGTATAGCATGCCAAAGGATCCCTGCTGTCTTCAGGTACAATCATGACAGTATAGGTAGTAGAAATGTACCATTAGTCTAACTTGCTTTATGACAATTTCCCTTTTATGCGTGTGCCACCATTTCCCATTTTCACTTTTTATAAGCCTCATCATGTTTTATAATGGGTGGAAATTTTCTTTCTTCAAGGTGATGGTATACAGAAGTGTGAACTCTGTCTCCAATAAAAGTATCTGACTTTTCAGAAGGGCAGTTCATATTCTGGTGTTCTTATGATATGTCTTCTATGGATGTCTCCATTATATTTTATAAAGATTCATATTTTTGCAGAAATTTGATAAGAAATCTGCAATCTGTTAATAGCCTACAGACAAACTAGTACTGCTAGATAAGTTCCCTGGAAATCCAATTTGGGAATGCATATTTTTATTATTCTTTTCTAAAACAAATGCCCACACACTTCCCATGTCAATTGTAATCCAAACGTAGAATTTCATATGCATTATCAGTAACATTAATTAGCTCATATAATATAAATATAATGTTTGGACTATATTAGCAGATTTTGATTCTGAGAAACTTAAAAACAGAGTTAAATTACAGTTGCAAATTATGAATACACCAATGACAATATAATTTCAACTAATTCAATTTAATAAATAATTGCTAAAATAATTGGCTAATATAACTCAGAAGATAACGGTACTATATAGGCTCACAAGTCCTTCCTTTGTTTTGTTAACAAAATATTTCTAGGAAATAAATGGTGTTTAGATGTAAGTAAAAATTGGTACAATATATAGAATTCGATTTATGACTTTTTAGTTTGGTTGCCTTGCAACCTATAATTACCTGGGAATCATAAAAAAAAACCAAAAACAGAATGTTGTGGTAATGTTGCAGCTATACTGAAAGGAGTTACATTTTTCAATCTGGTATTAATGCCTTTTACAAGGTGACAAATCCATGTTCTTAGGAGCTGTGATAGAGCATGTAGTGTAGCTTGTTTACTTTGGTTTGTTGTGTCTTCTTGTTTTTTCAAAAACTTGCATGGAACCAGACTGTAGCAGCCTTCTCTCTGTCTTTTCATAATTGATCAGGGGACGACTGCTTTCCCGAGGGTTAAGACGTGGCAACTTTTTCTGTTTGCTCAGCATCTCAATGCAGTAGTTCAAACATTGTTCACACCAGCTGGCAGTGTAATGCCATATGCACATCTTGTCAAAGCAACTGTTGTCATGGATACTGGAAACTACCTTAAAATCATCTCATTTGTGGCTAAGCAAAACTACCATTCTTTATCAGTTTGGTGACAATTTTTAGAGTGAATACAATTCTACTAATAATATATCTGAATTCTGAATTGCTCTCTGTGTCCTAGTACTTTGTAGAAAAAACTTAATAGTTTATATAGTTTAATATTTTGGAATTCTAAAGTTGTAACAGCTACATTTGTTTAAAGTTAATACTTTTTCTAGTAACTGGCATAGCTCCATATACTTCTGTTGTTCAAGTTTTACTTTACTTAATTCAAATGAACAAGTTTAAATGCTATATTTTGATTACTATACTATCACCTACAGAAGCCAATCTGATTGTTTAAGTACTGATTTCAGAGTTTAGTGAGAATGCAAATGAAAGCCACTTATTTTATTTGGCATTAAAACTCCACTTTATTTTGTCAAATGAGAGATTTCTTTTTGAATTGTAAGTATCAAAAACAGTTTTTAATCTTCAATGAATATCCTTATTAATTCACGTTCAAGATAATCTGATGTTGATTTGTCAAATTTAATTACAGCTTCCAGTATTACTTGAAGTCTATAGCTTTTACTTAACATTGTAAAGTGAAAATGCAAATTGAGTGATGATTTACAAGGGTGTGGGCATTTTACTTACAGACAAGTTCTTGTCGAGATGAGGCTATTGATGTGGTTTATGATTTTTCCTCTGCAAGCACTTTATACAAATTAATGCTATTTCATTGAGAATTTGTCGCAGATATATGCTTTTTTCTTAAAATCTGATATACATACTATCTATGGATTTTTGTTGCTGTGTTTAAAGAAGATACATTTTTATTTACATAGGAAAAGGCAGTTTTGCTTTTTGCATTAGGTAAGTTGCTACTGAAACATTTTCGACAAAATGCTTTAACTTTTATTTATTTTCGTTTTGTCTTAACTTTCAGGCATTGCAGGCAGCCAGGCAGGTGCTCCTACAACAACAGACAAGTGGGCTGAAATCTCCTAAAAATAGTGATAAACAAAGACCACTACAGGTTAGTAAAGCATCTTTACATCTTAAGCATAATTTCTAAAGAAAAGCACCCATACACATTTATATAATTATTCACATCTATAATTTCCTGCTTGTGAACAAAATACTTATAGATTGGTAATGTAACTAATTAAGAAAGATCATTATATAGTAGCAAGTATCCCTTTAAATTACTTTGTAGTAGCTTAAAAGGTTGTATAGATGTAAGCAGAGCAATCTTCGCTCTACTATGCCAACAACCTTTCTATGCATACTATATTGGAGGTTGTGCATATTATTATCATAAACTTAACTGATAAATTTACAAGAGTGAAATAAACAATGATCTAAAATATGCAAAGAGGAAGATTCTGCATCTTCCTGCATTGGTTATATATTTAGCATCTCTCCCTTTTCTCTTTTCAAATATGTTAAAAATCTGAAAAAATGTGATTATTTTATCACATATTAATCCATAAACTTTACAAATTATTAAATATTTATAATATTTAAAAGAAGCAAATGTACATGTTCATATATACAAAATCTAAGATTAAATCTTTTATTAATACTTGATATTAACTTTTTGATGCTTATTAAAACAATGAAAATAGGCATTGCTAATGTGTTACTTCTAACTTCTTTTATTTGAAACAAATATTTATTTCTCACTTGATGTTTCTTAAGATGAATATGTATGTATTTTTGGCAATAAAAGTAATAGTGCTCATCTCACAATGACCCATATTTATTTCTAGGTTTGTTTGTTTTTTAAATAAGCACAATATTTTTGTTACAATTACACTTCTTTGAGCAAATACTACTTTTATTTTCTTTAAACCAATGACTACTTGAAATGTTACAGATTATGCATATGCATATGCTGCTGCAATTTTAAATGGTTGGATACTTCCTTCAGCCCCTCTCTTAGCTCTAATTAGATAGTGTTGTCTTTTTTTTGGCCCAAGTCCTAAATACCAGTTGCTTGGGATCGTAGATATAGGGGACACTTGATGCAATTTGAATGTTATTTCATGGAGACTTGATAAATGTTTATCCCATCCTCATGATATGATCATGATATCTAGATGTGAAGGGTGATTTTTAAAGCCAAAATGAGAGACAAAAATATACTATTTTACTAAGGGAGATTAAATATTTTTCAAGTACATTGGGGGACTTATGAATGAAATCAGCAAGTTTGCTAGGGTTGAATCTCACATAGAATTCCTCCAAAAATCACTTCTGCAACTATTGTATTTTCCTAGGATAATTATTTCTCCTGGGTTAAGCATCATTTATCTGCTTTCTTGAATGAATCATGTGGCTACCTTAGCCAATCATACAATGAGTAGGGTTTTGTCAAATTGCTGCTCAGAGATATTTGGTTACATAATACTACCACTGAAATTAAATAACAGCTAAGTGAATACTTTTTTCAAGGAATACTGAAAATATAACTGCAATATATTGAAACCATAACTGTAATATTCAAAATTAGATAATTATTCTGAATTATAATTAGGATTTAGGGACACAAGTTAGCAGTTTAAACATATGCTATAAAAAGTACCACATAACTTCAGTGGATCCATACATGCATTTGTGGAAGCTCCATTGCTGATTATCTTGGGTCATTCACAGATCACTGTGTTGCTCTATGGACCTCTGAACTCTATCCAACGGAGATGGTAGCCTTGCTGTTGTTTCACGATGAAAGATGTGAGTAAAGAGCCCCTGATTTTGCCAGTGTTGCATTTGCAATACTCAGTAAAATGTAGATATTGTAGTGGTCCCTTACTTCAACCTCTCATTTTCTCTTTAACAAATAAGAGATTAAAAAGAATTTGGAAATTGTTATCTCAGGATAACAGATTGTTTAAGAAAGACCTAAGGAGAAAAAGAAAAGCCTCTGTTCAGATACAAGAAAAAAAGATAGTTACCATGATTAGAAAAAGTAATTGAATCAAAAGAACTCATATATTTCTTCCCACCCCCACTCACCACAATTATGATGCAGCTTTGAAGAATATTTAGTAGTTTTCACTTTTGTATAGATTGCAATCTACCATATCATTCAGATCCAACAACCTTAATTGATCTTTACTAAGTTTGTCATAAAGCAATTTAAAAACATGACTCATAAAGTTGGCTTGTTTCAACAAAGAATAGTGGAGGAATTTTTGTGTAATTCTAAACTTGTTAATGACAAAGAGATGCAGAAGTTTCTGGTTTCTCCTTATGGCTGCACTGAAGCAAAAGAGTACATATCTGCCTATAGTTCTTTACTATCATGATAAACTGTGGTTTATCTTGATGTCTATCTGCAGGTAATTAAGGGTGCGTAAAAATAGCCTTTTGCAACAAATTTTAGTAACTTGATTAATTGACATTAGGAATTTATAATATGAATGACGCAAGTGTGATGGAAAGTATAGGAATTTAATAAATAAAATAAATATGAAATTAATGGATAAATAATATAAATAAATGCTTTGTTGGTTATTTATATGATGAAATT
Source organism: Protobothrops mucrosquamatus (assembly GCF_001527695.2). Taxonomy (NCBI): domain Eukaryota; kingdom Metazoa; phylum Chordata; class Lepidosauria; order Squamata; family Viperidae; genus Protobothrops; species Protobothrops mucrosquamatus. Next base: position 402,859 of record NW_015386855.1, on the reverse strand, counting down.
ATATTCTTAAATTTCTAAGTAGGCCTTCAAATCATTTAATAGCTGATGTAAAAAGATTGTTTCAAGAAAATGGAGATGTTTGCAGAGTTCTAATCCTGAAGAAATGAAATTGATCATTGCAAACCCTGCTCTAATTACATCTATAGGATAATTTCAAATACAATATGAACATGTGATTTTTGAAATTGTACAATTGTTTGTTGTAGTTTTAGCTAGAATTTCTGTTTATAGGTTTCATATATTATTTTTAAATAAGTTTCTTTTTGTTCTTGAGTAAAATTTAATATTTTTTTATTTCATTTCTGTGTATGCAGTAATATAATTTCTAATCTGAGCCTAAAATATTTTTAAACTGTAAGCTTTAGTGGGGAAATTTGCTAATAAATCATAGAGTTTAAATATTTCTGACACTATTTATCTATGGAAAGCAAATCATTGTTCATCATTTAGGTGATATTTATCTCTACTATTTTGTAATGTCAAATCAATGGATCACTTAAAACAGCATTATATTTTTAATACCAGGTTTAATACTATTTTCTGATAATTTCATTAAAATAATTTTTCATATAAAACAACATTTAAAATTCAGACACAAATGTGAAGTGTAATCCTGTATCGCAGTCTCATCATAGCCTTGAGAGTGTAGGTAGGTTGCACTATTAAAATTACAAAGTAAATACCACTACACTTACTGCAGTGTATTCAGTTTTAGAATCAATCTGCCTGTTGTGAAGTGAGCTGACAATGCAGTCATCTAAATTTTCTACTTGAGCATGTTGAACTGAAGTCAATGAGGCTTACTCCCTAAGTAAGGGGATAAATTATAGCCTAAAGGGATCAGTATAATCCATCAAAATATTAAATGTTATCGTATATATTTTTAATTTTGCTGTTTGGCAGAAATTGGATAATCTGGCAAACTGCTTTATAAATGTTTTAATAAAACTTTATACTTACCTCATCAGCAAACAAATTAGAATGAAGTAATATTCCAAAAATATTTTACAAAATGATTTGTATTGGAATTTATCCTTCCAAGACAACTTATTCATTTGTAGAACAATTATCATATTCTTGGAAGAGCTGAAACACTGTTTCTTAGATAAAGCTGAATTTATGTCTTAAAGTTAAACTTTGAAAAACTGTTAATCAGTTCTCAATCTAGAGCTCTAGATGGGCATAACCTGTGGATACACTACATTTAAAATTATATTTATGAATAGAAATATTTATTTTAAACTCTTAATATGTTTTGGCAATTTTAATTAAGTCTCATAACCTGAATAAGAAATACTATATATGTAGTCAAAAGCTACATAAAATATACATTTAAAGTTTGTATAACAACAACAACAACAACAACAACAACAACAACAACAACAACAACAACAACAATAATAATAATAATAATAATAATAATAATAATAATAATAATAAAGTTGGAAGGGACTTTGGAGGTCATCTAGTCCAACCCCCTGCTCAGGCAGGAAACCCTATACCATTTCGGACAAATGGCTATCCAGTCTCTTCTTAAAAACTTCCAGTGTTGGAGCATTCACCGCTTCTGGAAGCAGGTTGTTCCACTGGTTAATTGTTCTAACTGTCAGGAAGTTTCTCCTTAGTTGTCAGGCGCTTTGGAGAATAGCTTAACTCCCTCTTCTTTGTGGCAGCCCTGAGATATTGGAACAGTACTATCATGTTCCCCCTCATCCTCTTCATTAAACTAGACATACCCAATTCCAGCAACCGTTCCTCATATGTTTTAGCCTCCAGTCCCCTAATCATCTTTGTTGCTCTTCTCTCTACTCTTTCTAGAGTCTCAACATCTTTTTTACATCGTGGTGACCAAAACTGGATGCAGTATTCCAAGTGTGGCCTTACCAAGGCATTGTAAAGTGGTATTAACACTTCACGTGATCTTGATTCTATCTGCTTGATTGATGTCATCCAATTCCAAACAATTCTAAGCAGTTGACAATACACCAAAACAATTTAAAAACAAATAACAAGGCAGTATAACACAATATAAATGAGATGGGTGGCATATACGTTTAATGTAAACAAACAAATAATGTGTAACATTATAGTATAAAAGAGAGAGTTTATGTGTGTATGAATGATTTTATGTTTTCAGAGGATTTTTTTTGTACATACGATATAATAGACACACTTACCCTGTGGAAAAGCTCTTGGAAGAAGAATTAATATTCATAAAATGTTCAAATGGTGTGTAATGAGCCTCCTGTGCAAATCATATGATGAAGAAACTCTGCCAGTTGAAGTGTCTTCTGGGTATGCACATGCTTGTTAAGATGAGGTTGGGAGGGCCTCAAAATGCTTCTGTAGAGCCTTCCAGCATACAGTGCTATATTGCAAGTTTGAGGAGAGATATTCATGTGAAGTGCCCTGTCAAATAATTTGCACAGGCCTAGCATTAACATACACTACTGACTGCTCTTGCATTTGAAGGTACTAAAAATATTTTTCTTGAGCATTTCTTAAAATCTTGCCAGTGAATTAAGGTAGCATTAAACAATAAGTATGGTGGCTAAGTAATGCTTGCTTTGCATAGAGAACATCCCAGGTAAAAGTCTTGTAGGAAAGACTAATGAATTGCCAGTCTTGTGATCTTCATGGTACCCTCCATCTAGATAAGTATTATTTTTATAACAAATTAAAAATAGAACACCATGCAACTGTAAATATCATTGTCAGGATATCAAGAACTGCCTTAGAACAAGTCACATCATTGTGTCAATGTTGCCCACTGGTATCTACAATAATCAACAGTAGCTTTTCTGGTTTTCAGACTGACTTCTTATTTATTTTTAATTTGTTATAAAAATAATGATGTCTTTTCAAAGATGATGAGGGAAAACTACATATAACATCTTTTTAGAATAAAATGTTAATTAAAATTCAAAAGCTTGCTGCAGATTTATATAATTTCTGTTGGCCCTAATAAAGATATCTATATATTTTAGATTATAGGCCTGCTCAGTTCCCTTTCTAATTTATTCATTATATACTATTTTAATTTTTGAAACACTCTTGAGTTTATTTATTTATTTATTTATTTATTTATTTATTGAATTTATATCCCGCCCTTCTCCTTGCGGACTCCTTGTAGGCTTCTTTTTTTGAATCCTTGAATCTTAAGTATCATCAATTTGTGTCTATGTTGTCATATGCAGATTTGATCATTTCTATTTCTTATCCAGAGGTCAGGATGGTTCTCACTTAAACCAATTGTTAACAAGCTCTAGTTTAAACTGAAGTCCTATACCTTCCATCCTGCTGCAGGCTGATTAACACTCTCTGAATAATGAATTCCAGAAATCATTCTGGTGAACTATTTTGACAGGGGAGAGTTATTGGTTCATTAACTTTACTTTCTTATGTCTGAGTCATTGTTATCGCCAGTTCTGTAGCTACTTTTTAGCAAAGGAATTACAGTACATTCCTGTACATTTACTGTATATTCAGAAGTCAGTCCCATTAAGTTTAATGAAGCTTTTTCCCACATAAATGGATATAGCAAAACTTAACTGTCTGGCCTATTAGCATCAGCAGATTAGCTTCTTGTCTTGCTGGTTACTTCTGTATTAGGAGTCATATGTCATAAAATTATGACTTTGAAAATAAACGGTTATACTGATGTGTACTAAACATGTTGTATAAATAACCAGCTGTAGGGAACATTGGATGCCTCAGGCAGCTTTTATTTATATAGTATGAACACTCAATTACATAATCATTTTCCAGACACTGGTTGCATAAATAAGTTAAAGATAAATAAGTTAACATAAATAAATTAAAAGTATCTTTGTTTTAATTACTTGATGTATATCTTACTAGTTAGATAGGACAAAAATAATGTAAAATATGTATATTCCTCATTGTATACCACCTATTGACTTATAAATATCAAATTTGGTAAATAAACTTTAAGAATAGGGAGGCTAAAATCACATTGTACCAAATTACTACAATTGGTAACTTAAAATGCAAATATATAACAAATGAAATAAGTATTAAATAGTGCACACTATAAAAATGTGTATGATTCTAAAAAGCAATTACACAAATAGTCTGAACATGAAGTTAGTAAATTTTAGAAGATTGAAAATTGGGTAACCAGATGATGTAGAAATATTAGTGGGAACTCTTCAAAGATTTTTGAGCACATCCTTAAAGTGAAATAACATAAAATAAGGTACAAATGCAAGTTAACACTCTCCAAAAACACTGATACTTCTGATAATGGCACATTATCTTAAAGTTGCAATCTTGACATATCCCTGACTTTGGTGTTACTGCACTTTCTCAGATGAAAGCCGAAAGGCATACATGGGTTGCTACAATGGGAAGGGAGGGAGGGAGGGAGGGGGAAAAAAAAAAAAAAAGAGAGAGAGAGAGAGAGAGAGAGAGAGAGAGAGAGAGAGAGAACACAACACTGAATACTAAAAGTCATGATTACAGGTTCTTAGTTTAACTAGAAATCCAGTTTCAGGAATTATTATTATCAAATTTATTTGCTGCCCATCTCATATTTCAAAGTGACTCTAAGCAAATTCCACAAATATAATGTAGGTGTTGGAAAAACATGAATATCTACTTATTCCCATGTCTAATAAAGATACCTCTTTGTGTATAACTGGTGAATTAACCTGATTGTCAATGATAAATAGATGAATCTAGATATGTAATATTAAAGGAACCCTTCTGCATAGAATAATTTCACATAGAAAAAAAATATATAAACTAGCTTATATAACCCAAATCCTGTAAAATATAGTGACATTTTAGCAGAATAATTAATTGATACATTTTAAATCAGTGTTTTTCAAACAATGAAAGATGTTTGAGGAACACATTTCTGGACGGTCAAAAATTGTACCACATACTATATGTGGTACACAGCCACTGGGGTGGAGAGTTACAGTCACTTTGCCATTTTATTCAGGAGGGGAAATTCATGATAGCTGACAAACTTACTGATGTTGATCTTGATGCACATCAAGTTCTTCCCAAGAACCTATGATGTTATACTTTTAGCAGATCCAAACAGTGTGGCCTTTAGTAATTGACAGATGAAAATTTTATCAATACTCAGATTTTCCAAGTATTGTCCAAGGCTTTTTAGTATGGTACTCAGTGTGACAATTATCACTGGAAACCTCACTTCTGATTTATGCCATAATCTTTCAACTTCAATTTTCAGAGCTGGATATTTAGTGATCTTTTCCAATTCTTTGGTTTCTATTCTACTACAGGTTGTCCTTAACGTAATGACTGTAATTGAGCCTGAAATTTTACTCATAAGTCATTACAGTCAGAAGTTGAGACATCCATGTGGCCAGAAATAATTTTTTGACCTTTTCGAGAATTGTTAAGTGAATATGTGGCTGTTAGGCAGACTATTTATCTGAATGGATTTTTTTTTTGCCAGAAACCAGCAAAAAACACTGGAAACTACCAAAAATCATTGTGAATCACGGTCACATTACCATGGAATGCCATTAGAGAATGTAAAGCTAACCCACCCAACATGCAGTCATATGACTGTGGAGGTGTGCAATACAACTATTTACAATGGGCAGGAATGCTTTATGGCAGTGGTCTCCAACCTTTCTGACTTTGCGGTGGGTGTTGGGAGAGGGCATGGTTCCACATGTGCGGCGTAGCTCCATTTGAACACAAAATTAAAATATATAAAAAATTGTCAATCGTCAAATCAATTTCAATTTCTGATTTTTCATAAAGCTTTAGATCATCCGTATAAAGCAAATGTGAGATTTTGTTAGCATTTTTTGCCATTCGGTAGCCAGGTTTTTTTTTCTCAAAATCACTGAAAGTGGAATCATAGCAATAATAAATAATAAGGATGTTAATGAGTCACCCTAAATGATACATCTTTTAATGTTGACAAGCCCATGTCTTTCATGTCCAACCACCAATTCAGTCTTCCACTGCTTCGTTATCTTTTCTATAAACATTCTATTGTTTTTACTGACACCAGCTGTTTCCAAACATTTGAGGATCCAACTATGAGATAATAAATTAAACGTCTTTTTATAATCAAGGCAATATGTAAATGGGTTTTTTTTTGGCATTTGCAAGTCTCTCAAAACAAATCAGAAGTTGATCTTTTGTACCACTGCTTTTCCTTTTATTTCCTTTTTTGTTCTACTGGAAGGATATTTTTTTCCATATGTTGAACACTCTCCACTATAAAGCCTGTAATTATTATGATTGATCGCACAATCAGCCAGATGTTCAGACAGGATTTTTTTCAATGCCAGTAGTGCTTTTGAGATTGCACCCAAGGCTTCTATTACTATTGACAGTACCTTTGCTTTCCTTTGCAATAGTCATTCTATTCATAGGTCGTTATGTTGCCTTTTCTCATTCTTTCTCTTCTCTCTGCTTCATTCTCTTGATATACTCATTTCTAACCTTTTTTTTAACTTCAGTGTGCTTGATGTTGTTAACTTGAACGATGCCCAGGTAGTTGTAGTGATCATCTTCATCCAGATTTTTGATGTCATTTCTATAGGGCATCTTGATTTTTTCAGTTTTCACTATTTATTGGTACATTTGTAAGCATGGTACATTTGTCCAGTCCAAACCCCACTGCAATATCTTGGCTGTATATATGGACAGTATTGAAGTATGAACTCTATTTCAATTGGTGTTTTTCCATACAGCTTCAGATCATCCATGTAAAGGGGGTGGGATAGCCTGGTGGATGTTTCTGATGTTTGATAGGCACGGCCTGAGTTATTCAGTATTGTTGACAGAGGAATTATTATATTAGTTGTTATGTTTGAGGCACAGTCAGCCAGATGTTCAGGCTGAATTTGGCATTTTTGTCCTTCTATCTAGTTCTTCCTAAGGATTTGGGATAGGCAGATGTGGATGTGTTAAAGGTATCATCGCAAGAGGTAAGCTGTGGTAATTTAGCTAATGTCAATGGTGCTTTGGGAATTGCACCCAAGGCACCTATTACTATTGGTACTACCTTTACTTTTTTGCCACAGCCATTCTATTTTTATTTGTAGGTCTTTGTATTTTGTTATCTTCTCCAGTTCTTTCTCTTTTGTTCTGTCTCCAGGTACTGCCACATCAATTATCCATGTATTTTTGTCTTTCTTATTGGCAGTTTTTAAGTCTGGGGTGTTATGTGGCAGGTGTCTCTCTGTTTGAATTCAAAAGTACCAGAGCACTTTAGCTTCTTCATTTTCTATTACTTTCTCTGTTTTATGGTCTCACCAGTTCTTGCTTATAGGCAAAGGCATTTCTTGCAGATCTTCCAATTCACCATTGTTGCTACTTTGTCATGCCGTTGTTTGTAGTCCCTCTGTGCAATCTTCTTGCCTCAGCTAACCAAGTGGTCCACTGTTTTATCAGCTTCTTTGTAGAGTGGGGCTTGCTGTCTGTTGCTGTCTTTTCAATTCTGGTTTTGTATGCATTTTTCCTTAAGGCTTGGTCTGATGCAGCTAGAATTAACTCATGTTCTCTTTCTTCAACTTTCCTGCTCTTAGCCATTGCCAGATCTTGTTATAATCTGCTTTGCCTTTTTTTTAATGTACTGGCCATGTAATGCTTTGTCTTTCCACATCTCTTTTCTGTTCATAATTGTTGTAATTAATATTAATAATTAATAATATAATATAACACAATTTATCTCTTATAATTATGCTTATTATCATATCCCACATTTTGTATTTATTAAATTTATATGCTGCCCATTCACTGTTGAAGCAATTTTGTATATATAACTTCAGATGATAAACATATCTCCTATCTCCTATGTTATGCACAACAGCAAACTTGTACAGTGGGTTGGGTTGAGAGAGAGATAGCCCTGCTCAAAGTCATACTGCTTTTATGCCCAAGGGAGTCCTAGAACTCACAAATTTCTGATTTTTATGCCAGCACTTTAACCTGCACAGCAAGGTGGTATCTTTGTTCATACACGTATAATTTACATCTTCCAGATTACTGAAGATTGAACTAGATTAATCACCTTCCTGATATACAGAAAAGGACATAGGAATAACCTCTGCCATTAACTTATGAATTATATTTTAGTTAACAGTTTATATGTTAGACATTACCCACCGTCCAGTCAGAGCTGAAGAAGCTTCTTGGATGAGAAGCGAAACGTCTTCAAAAAACCACAAGAAAGTCCAGTTGCCTCATGAAAAAAGGACCTTTGGGTTAGACATTACAGTTATATAATAACTGTATATATATTATATAACTATAAGTTGTTAACATGACTTAGTCATGATAAATTTAGGTTTCTCTGCATAAAATCCTTTAAACCCCATTGAAGTTCATATCCTTCCCAGTGGGAATCAAATGAGATAGCAGCATTGGAATATTTTGTGGGAGCTGGAAGATAAATCAGTTATTACCTACTTTCACCTGTCAATCTTTAACATATGTCTTTATAGTTTTATTTTTTAAGAAATAAAAAGCATTATTACATTTAAACATCTTAGAACTAACTCAATTTTGCCAATTTTATGACATTTAGTGTTTCTTTCACAGTACACTTATACTTAATTTTTAAAACAAATTTAAAACAAACAGAGGAAATAGATGAACTTTTTGCTAGTCAGCTAACTAAGGTATGTAGGAAGCACATCACAATAGTAATGGGGGACTTTAACTACCCTGACATCAACTGGGACACAAACTCTGCACCAAGTGGAAGATCAAACCGGTTCCTGGCAAACCTAGCAGACAACTTTGTCTCCCAAAAAGTAGAGAAGGGAACTA
>NW_015386855.1:358171-392276 GCF_001527695.2 Protobothrops mucrosquamatus | reverse complement strand
TATTATTATTATTATTATTATTATTATTATTATTATTATTATTATTATTATTATTATTATTATTATTATTATTATTATTATTTTGTGACTTGGATTGCTCATTAACATAAGTGCTATTAAATCTTCCCATCTAATGATTATTCCATTATTCTGAGAAAGGGATTTTCTCTGTCAATGTTGCTTCTATCATAATTGTGTACACTAACTCTCCAGAAAGTGAATGAGATTCAAATATTGTCTATTGAAAGTTAGTGCCACATGAAACTTTTGTCCGGTGTAATTTCTTATTGCTATTTTGTATTATGTAACTTTGCACTGAAAGTCATACTGAATTGTGCATAAACTCCAATTCTAAACAAATTTCAGTAAACCTAATTGGTGATAGATAACACATTCTTTACAAGTAGCTTCATCAACTTGACATCCTCCAATTGTGTTGGTACTGCAACTTTCAGAATGGCTCAAGAGAATATTGGCTGACGATGATAGCAGTACTCATTATCAGCACATCTGTAGGAAGGAGGAAGGTCAGGAAAGGAGTTAACATTATTTAAGGCAGCAGCATGTTTTCTTCAGACTCATGAAAACTTGAGAAAATACAGGCTGCTTTGCTGAATTGCAAAGTGATGTGCTTGCCCACAATACAAACTATTTATTTGTGGAATCATATTTAGAGTCTGCCCAGCAGTTCTAATGCTAAGGAAAATTAATTTATGATCATTGGTTAGTGATGAATTTCATTGTTCTCAAGATCACTAGTTTAAATTTAAATGCTCATAATTAAAAATAAATAATTGCAAAAGGCAGTCATATAAAACATCCAATAGAGATTGCATATAAAACATCCAACAGAGATTGTGTCAATAATGGTGCAATTGTAAGATGTTACATTGTAGCTTATTAAAATTTTGTCTGTAAATAGCATGTGAACATATTTCATCTACATGGTTTGGCTTTTTATTACTTGAATATAGTTTGTAGGAGGTACATTTGCCTAATATTCTGTAGTAATATTGAGTTTAATATTTCTTAAACTAATAAAATGACCATTGACAGAAGAAACTACACATATTATTGCATTGTTATTGGTGCTAAATATAAGTATTTCCATCAAAAAAGGAAAGAGAGAAAGGGTGTCTTATGCTGCTTTAAAAGTAACCCTCAGGGAAAATGCTAGAGTGCATAAATTAGAGTGCACAACCAGTTACCCATTCAGATTATTGTGATGTGATTTGTCCTGCAGCTGCTTCAAATTAAAAACAGGTGTAGAAGGCCGATTATGCAAATATCTATATTAATGTAATTGTCAAATTGGTGTGTTTATCACCATGCTTTTAAAGAGTAGGCCATACTCTTATTTTAAATGGAAATTAGGTTTATTCTTGAAATTGGATAATAAACTTATATATACAAAATAAAACTTCTGATTTTGACATTTTTGTAGTGATTTGTTTAGTACACGCTATATGGAAATACTATTGTACTTTTTTGAAGTTTGCTAAGCATAGCAATGAAATCTTAATAAAATTTTCAACATTCAGTTTTCATTGAGCTTGACTGACTTTACTTATTATGGCAACACTGACTTATGAATCTATTTTGTTTTAATTGGATACTTAATGTAATATATGCAAAAAATATTGAACAGTATATTCCAGAACTATGCTTTGTTTAGCCCCATATGCATGCTTATTTCTCAGATGTACACATCTGTAGAAAAGTAGTGGTGGGAATATGTGTAAAGCTTTCTACAAGTATATGGTTAAAAAACCAAGATGGTATGATATGATATCCAGTTATTCTTCTGTGTTGTTTAAAAGATTGCTTACAGTTATGTTAAATAGTGATATGGATAAAGCTAATTGATGTAAAAACTGTCCTGCAGCAATTAGAACTGAAAGTTAATCACTCCAATTACTGTAAAGTTTCAAACTACCGGCAGCAAGACAATATAATTTGAAAAATAATGTAATACTAAATAACTGATCCTAACTTTTATTCTTTATATTAGATTGTAATCAGAGAGATTGCATTTGAAGCATTCTAAAACATTGGCAAAGTTCTTTTACAATTTAGGAACATAAACATATATAGATTTAAGTTACAGTAATTGATGATGTTAGATCTATGGCTATGTACTTTGAAACATGCATTTGGTTTCAAGAATTGCTGATGAAATACCAGGTGCGTATTTACCATGAAAAGTAAATATGGGAAGAAGCTAAAACACATTTGCCAAAGACTTGTGCTAGATCTTTAAGGCCCTTCAAAACACCAGCAAGTAGGTGCTATCTGGATCTTGGAGGAACTTCATTCCAGAGCGCATCTGGAAAGAAGGCTGTTCTAAGAACTTTCTGGAAATGAGATATTTAGATTAGCTTTTCAGATCTCATAGCAAATTTGCAGGATCCAATCTGTATTGGTTACTGGGATCAGACATTATGGACCCAGATTGGATCCTGCAACATTATCCCGGGACACGTATATTCACCTTCATTCATCATAGCAAAGTCTTTATACTGAGTGAAAATATTGGCCCTTCTTCCATGTTCCTCCAGGAATCCAAGCAACCTGCTGTGTTAGCAAACGAATCTGTAATCTTCTGCTATTAAAATATAGGCTATATTACTGACCTCATCTTGTTCCCTAAAGTCAAGATTGTTTAAGGGCTAATGAAAAACGTAGAAGATGGAAAAACTGGAAAAACACACCTAATCAATTTGCTTGCATAACACTGTAAATAAAATTGACTTTACTAATCTTTTCTTCCCAAATTAACCAAATGTTGCAAGAAAAATTAAGTAAAGAAGCCTGGGATTCTGTTTATCAAAACAATAATTCTCCCCAAACTAAACAGAATAGGACCAAATTTGTTTTGTGGAAAAAAGCTAGCAAGGAAGGTTGAGTTTGAAAATGGGCCAGCAAAGACATCCTCTGCTGGTTGTATGGCAGATGCAGCCAATCAGTCACTGTCTTAGAATGTTGGCATCTGCTATATTCTATGCCCCCATTCCTTCCTCATAATCATATGCCCCAGAATATAAGAAGCTCTCCTAATGCTTTGTACACATATGTACAAATAACACTGATGTAATAGTGTATAGAACAGAAATACAAACACACAATTATAACACATTACTTTATTCTATAGAATAAAACTTATTTATTTTTTTGTTTGCATGGCTGCCTGTCTTGCATGAAGTTCTCTGGGTAGTGTATAATATAACCAAAAATTAAAACATATTCCAAAGAACTGTCAAATTAATTGAAGCAGACACATCAGGATGTTAAACATAATGCAACCAGCATGCAGACTTCCTATTGTCAGGGGATTGTCTAGGCCTGTTAGAAAAATGTTTTTAGGTATTTCCAGAAAGTCACATGTGTTGGGGTGAACCTCACCAAGGCTCATCTTTCACATCTCTTCAGTAGATGGAACCTGCATTAGGGCATTTAGTAATAGCAGTAGCATTTAGGCTTATATATCACTCCATAATGCTTTACAGCAGTCTCTGGGTGGTTTACAAAAAAGAAGCATTATTTGCATATTGCTCCCAATAATCTGGGTCCTTATTTTACCAACCTCAGAAAGATGGAAGGCTGAGTCAACCTTGAGCCCCTTCAGAACTGAACTCCAGACTATGGGCAGAGTTTGACTGCACTGCTGCACTTTAACCTCTGTGCCACCATGGCTCAATATGCTTCTCCTGCCAGACGATACAACAGATAGATGTAATCAAGGAGCAAAAGTCCCACAGAAAAGCTGATCCTGTGCCATGCAGTAACATCCTATGGCTGTTACTAGTAAAGGATTGGAAAGAATTCCAGAAGCCATGCTCTAGAGGCTTTCCCTATGGATTGGCCTATACACTTAAATCTAGAATCTTGAATTGTTAAAAGCAAACATTCAGTATGAATGAATGATGAGATGATCTATACCAGGGGTAGGCAACCTTGGCTCTTTTATGATTCGTGAAGTTGAAGTCCACGAGTCATAAAAGAGCCAAAGTTGCCTACCCCTGATCTATACCAATAAATGAAATCAGGATATTATCTCAATTATTTTATCATGAAGGAATTATGGAATTTGGAATATTATGAAGTTGATTTTCTTGAAGTTAGTATCTGTGTTGTCTGCCTGCTCAAGGTAGAAAGTTTACAATTAAAAAAAAGTTTATCTCTGAAGATCACAGGTTTTATCAATCAGGGCAAAGATATATTATTTTTTCCACCTAGGGATTCACACTTTAATAATCTAATCTAAAACAGGTAAACAGTGTTCTTTCTCTCTATGTATATGAAAAGAACCAGAGATTTAAATGAATAGCAATTTAAGTCTGCAATTTAAGTTGAGGTTGTACTCCTGTACAATTTATCTTACAATAAGATCTATTGAACTTTTGTATAAATGTAATAGATATCAGACATTATGCAAATATTTTTCATTAGAGCTTTCAGAGCAAGCCTGTGACATATATTAGTCAAAAATATAGTAACTGGTTCAAGACTATTAGTAACTTGAAGTTTCTCCATTCTAGTCCAACATTTTAATACTTAGACCACATTGGCTTACTTTTTCTGTCTTAAGGTTACCTTTTAGAGAGTACTAAATAGGCCAAATATTTTGAGTTGGGACATTATCTGTTTAATTTAATTTGTGTGTATCCCGTAAAGACAATGTTATATTCCACTGAGATGTAGATTTCAAATACAAGGTTAATTCTATTTTTCTCAGAGCTCAAGAATTGGTTTTGTTTTGTTTTTGTCCTAAATCATGTATCATCAAGAGATTTTCACATTCCCTTGATGATATAAGTGTTCTAAAACTTTCTATTACTAAAAATAAAAAGTGTCCCATTTGTATATAAATTAGGCCCGTGAATACCATTTGAAAAGGGCTGTTTGGAGCACACTGTTAGTGCTCCTTTTCAAACCATTAAAGCAGCTGCAATTTTTGCATGCAGAGACAGACTGGAACAACTCCAAAGCAATTGTTTGAGGGGGGGGAGGGGGGGAGAGATGAAAAGCTGCTTTAACTATTCAAAAAGAGATACTTCATAGTGCTTCCACAAAATGTTGTAATTTGAAGGATTTGCATAACCATAGCATAAAAGAATTTTGGTTAGGCTATTTATAGGTGGTTCAAGAAACATATATACTGAAGTCAGAAAGGTTCTGCCTGGGACAGAATAGTTCCAGGTTGGAAGAATCTGAACAATTGCATCACGATGCCTCACTCAATGAAACACACTAATGTAAATTAAAATATTTGCATCATTATTCCAAGCCGTATGCACTTGTTGGTTCTAGCAATGGCCCTATCATACTGTTTAGATTTATTATGTGCTAAGTGTTGAATGAGTTAGTTTAGTCCAGTGGTTAAGGCATCATGCTAGAAACCAGGACATTGTGAATTCTAGTCCTGCCACAGACATGAACATGTAAAACTAGCTGGGTGACTTTGGGCCAGTCACTCTCTTAACCTAATTTACTTCACAGGATTGTTGTGGGGAAAATAGGAGGAGAAAGGAGTTTCGCCATGTTGAGCTTATAAAAAATAAAAAAGGAAAGATATAAATGAAGTAAATAAAATAATAAATAAATCACTCCCCTCTGATTGTTAATTATATCCAAATTGTCTATCATACTATCCTTTATGAAATATACCAAGAAAAGAACAGTATGTACGTAGGGAGCCATTTGTCCATTTTAGAAAAAAAAAGTGGAGAACTGTAGCAATCTTGTCTATGGAGATTCTCAATCATCCAGGTCATGGATGTCCCAAAGATGCTTTTTCAAGAGGCAACTGGACTTTCATGATTTTCTTTGAAGACGTTTCACTTCTCATCTAAGAAGCTTCTTCAGCTCTGTAACAATCTTCAAATGACAAAATTATAGATAAAATGGAAAAAACTTAAATTTCCACTTGTGGCTACATTAAAAGAATGGGATGCTCCTTTTTTTAAAAAAATTCCTTTTACATATATTTTCACATCTGTATTCAGGAGCAATTATAATTGGGAACGCAATCCTATCTGGAGCTTATGCTTGACAAGTGGTATATTACCTGGCAAAAATGGCTCTGTTTGCATTCTGTGAACTCAAATATGGCAAAAGACCAAAAATTGTCGATGTTACCACTAACTGTATCAGTGTGCTGTACAACTCAGTGGCCAAAATATTCACTTCATTACAATTTTCCTAAGCAATTTATTCAAAGTTATGATAGGAAAAGTACTTATGCAGTACTGTGGCTGCAAATGACAGTTTTTGAAGTATGTTATTTTTATTGAAAAATATTAGAATTCATATATTGTTTTTATTTTTTTATATCTGTATTTTATACTATCCCATTCCACACCACATATAATATATATTACTTTGAGATAAATGCTCACTTTTGTGATAATTGATCCTTATGATCTGAATTTAAAATAATTGGCATTATTCCAGCTAAGATGGCTAGCAGTTATGAGGTTAATCTTCTATTGATTATGAAATTCCACTGTGTTAATATACAATAAAGGTAAATTAATAAAGCATTATTGGATAAAATACAAAATGTATTGTTTAATACCATTGTCACTAAATAATTTAATTTTGAAAGAACTTTCTGGACATCTTGTGAAATCATCCTAAAATTATGTGGATTGTTTTGTTTTGATTTTAAGCTAAGGTACAGCTGCATAGCTTTAAAGCAGTCAGTTTTCCTTATTATGACTAGTACTACAATTTGTGCTGTTTTAAATTGCCTGCAATTAGCATATCTCAACCTTATTTTTAGGTTTAAATTGCAGTGTGAGAGTATACTCTCCTCTTAGCTAATTAGTGCTATCAAGGAACAGTAGGTTACCTCATTAGTACCATGTGCATTTAATTAAAGAAGAGAAAATTGGAGTTAACCTCATAGTTAACATTTTCACATAGTGCTACAGTGCCAACACCTTCAATTGGAGTCACACCCCTGTGTATCTAATTATTCACTGGTGCCAAATAAGGTTAGCAAGGATACCACCATACTGTTGACAAAAATAATTTAGAAGGAAAGCCTGCTTGTTTCTGACATAGACATCAAGTTTGAGTGTTCTCTTCTAATAGGATTCTTCAGGTTAACCTGATTTTTTTCTCCCATGTATATTTCTTTCAACAAGAAAAAAACTACAAATTAACTCAGAAAGAAAAAAAAAGTATTTTACATTTCTCTTGAAGATAAAAAAACCTATATTTTAATATCAACAACTTTTATTTCAAAACAACGGCACTTTTAAAAAAGCCAGTATATTTGTATAAATGCATGAGACAGCTAGTTTATCAATTTTGAGAAGAACTCATATATTACATTTTTTACAATCCATAATTGTAATTTATCAGTTACTACAGAATCTAAAATTTAAGGTATGAACCAGTTGCCCTTATTTTCAAAGTCATTTGAGTCATTATATTTTTCCTACAGTAGGGTCTATGATAGTTATACCATGTGAGTATACTAGGAAGCCATAAATGTTTTCTCCTTCCCAATGTGAGTATATTGCATGTGCAAACTCTAAAATATATGCTAGATTGTCATATTTTCATAGAATGAACTGCTGTCCCTGAAGGACATGAATACAATTTTAGACTGCTTTAAAATATGTACTTCTTATAATGTTACCTTATTCACAGTGTTCTCCCTTTTTTGAAAAAAACAGAGTATCCAATTGCTGTATTGAGTTCCATGCTTTATCTCCAGTACATTTTATTTATTTATTAAATTTATA
The DNA here is from genome assembly GCF_001527695.2 of Protobothrops mucrosquamatus. Classification (NCBI taxonomy): domain Eukaryota; kingdom Metazoa; phylum Chordata; class Lepidosauria; order Squamata; family Viperidae; genus Protobothrops; species Protobothrops mucrosquamatus. Next base: position 384,519 of record NW_015386855.1, on the reverse strand, counting down.
TGTTGCCCATTTGCCAAAGGCAACTCTTGGTGGCTTACAATTAATCAAAAAAGACCAATATAAAACAATAAATACAGACAATAAAAATAAGTAATAATTTATTAGTCTGTTTTTGTAATGGGTTATTAATTGTTATAGGACATGCTTTAGTATGTTGATAAATTTATGGGATATTTGGAAAAATATCAAAATTAAAATATTCAGAAATTCATACAAGTTATTTACTGATTCAGTGCTTGGTAGATTCTATGAGAATTGTCCCAACTTTAGCCTAAATTGGCTTAAAATTATTATTTGGGAAATAACACCCAATCCAGAAAGTGCCTAGTATCTCATAGGTTCTTATGTCAAAAGAGCATTGGCCATACGTCATCAGTAGACAAGAATTTTGGTATAGATGAGTCTATCCCAGATTAAATAATATACTTTTTCCCCAAACAATTTCATTCCATTTCTCAATTGGTATATTATTCCTACATCAGAAAACATGTTTGCCTTTGGTTTGTGTTCTGTTCAGATAAATAATTATACATATTTCAAAGTCACCTTACAAAATGCTATCTTGAAAAGCTACTTTTAATTTATTATAAAATATATGTTGACATAATATCAATATTTTTGTGGTTTAACTAAATAGTAATAATAGTCAAATAGAAATAATTTCAGAATGTCAGCCACTAAGATGGCATCTTTTGATACAGTTTTCAAAGAATGCTGTGGGACAAGCTGTTGCTGTTACTCTGCCAAAATGCAACAAATAAAGGTTCCCCCAAATGTGCTTGTAATTTGCTTTGGTAATAATAATTTTGGTTATTTGTCTTTGAATTGATAAGCAAAAGGTTGGTCCTGATACATATTCAATAACAAGTGGAAATTTTATGGTAGTCTTTTGACCATAATTAAATTGGGTCAGACAAACAAGAAAAAGAATATATATATCATTTGGGGAGGACATAGGTATCAAACAGCTTGATGTTACCTGTAGCAATTGCAATTTATGGAGATTCATCCTGAAAATGAATGTTTGTAGTCATCTAACTAACAGAGCATTGTGAATTTAGGAGTGATAAAAGAGACTAGATTTAAAGGAAAATAAAAAAAAATCGATTCTTTTTAGTCCTTTTGAAGGACCAAAGCAGTTGTAAACCAGTATCAAAAACAATTACTTCTTCATGGGAAGATTTCTAAGCGCATCAATCTCTTATTATTAGAATGATCCATGACCTGTTCTACTATTTTATGGTATAATCAAACAGGGATGGCAGATAGCTGCAATGTAAAAATAGTTCACCCATATTTAAGCACAATGCCTAATTATATAGTATCTGATTTGTGTGAGTCAGCATCTTAATAGGTTTCCATGCCATTTCCCTGCCAGTATTCTGGATTTCACAAAAAAATAAATAATCCTTTCACACCAATTTCTTGTTATTGCCACATTCCTCAAGAAAGTTGCAGTCTGTTTAATATTACTTCTTTCAATAGAGACATTATAATTTCCATGACTTATTCAAATCATGTTATAGATCAGTGGTTCTCAACCTTCCTAATGCCGCAACCCTTTAATACAGTTCCTCATGTTGTGGTGATCCCCAACCATAAAATTATTTTAGTTGCTACTTCATAACTGTAATTTTGCTACTGTTATGAATCGTAATGTAAATATCTGATATGCAGGATATATTTTCATTGTTACAAATTGAACATAATTAAATTCTATTCTATTCTACTCTACTCTACTCTCTTCCATATTGTCTATTCTATTCTCTCTTCCATATTGTCTATTCTACTCTACTCTACTCTACTCCATATTGTCTATTCTATTCTCTCTTCCATATTGTCTATTCTATTCTATTCTATTCTATTCCATTCCATTCCATTCCATTCCATTCCATATTTTCTACTCTACTCTACTCTGCTCTGCTCTATATTCTGTTCTGTTCTGTTCTGTCTTATTCTATTCTATTCCATTCCATATTTTCTACTCTGCTCTGCTCTATATTCTATTCTGTTCCATTATGTTCCTTTCCGTTCCATTCCATTCCATATTTTCTACTCTGCTCTGCTCTGCTCTATATTCTATTCTGTTCGTTCCGTTCCATTCCATTCCATTCCATTCCATATTTTCTACTCTACTCTACTCTGCTCTGCTCTGCTCTGCTCTATATTCTATTCTATTCTGTTCTGTTCCATTCCTTTCCGTTCTATTCCATTCCATATTTTCTACTCTACTCTACTCTGCCCTGCTCTGCTCTATATTCTATTCTATTCTAATTAGACAATTTAGGATAGTCTTCTTCCTGGTTATTCGAACAAGATTCAGTTATAGAAATGACAACTTTCTGATCATTCTCTACATCTCCCAGCTTTGCATTTGGAGTGAAATGAATCCCAAATTGCCCTTAGTATATTTTATTATTTTATTTCAAAACGATCAGAGAGGAGGGTAATTTCCCTAAGAACCGCCCGCCGTGGCGCTTGAGGAGTTCCTGTCTCTCAGCCCCACCCCTTTCAAGGAGGAGAGTTTGGGGGGAGCAGAGGGAAAGCGTTCTCTTCTCACAGAGGAAATTGGCCTCGGTGGCTCACCGTACGCGAAGCCTTAAGCAGCGTGAGAGTTGGAAGAGCGAGGGGTTCGCCTTTCCATCCATGCTGCAGGGCTTGCAGCTTTGTGGGTTGGTACTTTCACACTCGCGGGATTCGAAATGCCACAATGGCTCAGAACGTTGAGAGTGTTACATTGTCTCTCATGCTGCCCATCACTTGCCACATTTGCCTGGGAAAGGTAAACGCCACCCTTGCCGTTTTGGGGGTTTCACAAAGGGACCATGCGAAATGGAACATGTCCAGCGCCGACGCCCCACTCCCTTGCAAAATGCGCGTGGGACGCAGGAAAAAGCCCCCTCGGTGGGGGAGAGGAGGAGAAGCGCTTTTAATTCCACGCGTTCTTTCTTCTTTTTCTCCCCCCCTCCCCCCATTTCTTGTGTGGCTTTGAATAGGCGATTATTTCTGAATTCTAGCTTTGTCCCTAGCTTTGGAAACGGCTCGCCGAAAGCTTTATAAGCGGTGTCTCAGTAAGACCATCGGAAATATGTGTTTTCCGATGGTCTTAGGCGACCCCTGTAAAAGAGTCATTCGACCCCCAAAAGGGTCGCGACCCACAGGTTGAGAACCGCTGTTATAGATTATCTTCACCTTCTTTACCTTGTTTTCTTTACCAAAAATAAATACTCTAAAGATGAATCTGAACTTCAACCATGAAGAAAGTTGAATTGCTCCTCTTTTTTTTTCTGTTGTCCTAGGGTGAATAACAATATTTAACGCAAGGTCATATTACCTATACTATATTAATCAAACTGATCTAAGTGCCTATAGTTTGAAATATGTCAAAAAGCCATGAATTCTTCCAGTTTTGTAATGCTTGTTTGAAAGGTTATGAAGCTTCCAGGATAGGAAGTGAAACATCTTGTTTTTCCTCAAAATCAGTCCAGTTGCCTTTTCGAAATAAAAACCACTTTTGATATGCTTGTTTCAAAGGTTAACTTGAGAAAAGCAATTTCTAATCTAATGCAGATTTTCATGAATACTGCATTACATTTCATCTGCTGTTAATTTTTGTTCCTTTTCCGGATTAAGTTCTGAACATCTTGATTTACTTTGTTACAATAACAAGATACAACATGTACTTATGTGAAGTTCCAACTGATTAACAAAATAATTTTTACTCATACTAAAATTAAATTCCACTCTTTATTTACCTCCACAGATTTTGAATAGTTTGAATATAATTAAAACAGCAGTCAAATACTCAATTAAAAAAAAGAAGGGCAACCCCAGAACCACATACGTACATTGCTACCTTTCTGGTGGTCATCTGGGTTTTTAGCATCCTACATTTGGCATTTTAATCAATACAACCTTTTTAAAAATTTGTATCCCTGGGGGAGAAATACTGCTATTTAAACAGTTGAGTCATTGAAATTAAGCTATGTCTTTCAAGTTTGTGTGATAGCCTAAAAAAAGATGCACTGCTCTAACAAATAGCAGAGAGTTGCTATACTTACATGAGACTGAAAACATTTTTAAAGCATGCACAGCCCTAATATTTACACTAGTGCTTTTTCAAGCTAACATAATTTCACTTGTGTTATTCTGTAGGTCAGGAATAGAGTAGCTGATTGAGAAATAAGGACCACATCTGGATATGTAAATATCATGAATTAAAGGCCTATGGCTAACTGGCACATTTTATTTGCATATAATTAAAGCAATTTGCATGTAATTTCATGAAGCAGGATGATGCCAGATAGTAGAAAAGTTGTGCTTGGGGCTCTTTTTAGACTTCTTTCAAATAGCATCAATTATGCAATTTTTATTCAGTAGTTATATGCATAACAGGACATTTTTCTTCAAGGTTAAATTTCTGATGCAAGGCAGTCATATGTTTCCAAATGATATTTTGGTTATTGCAACAATCCTTCTGCCAAAATTGTTGTAAAAGTATTGCTATTTGGACTTCAGCTGTATAAAAATGTTTATGCAAATTGGCTGATATCCAGTAAATTCCTTTCACTATGTGGTATTTTGTATACTTTTAAATGGTGCATGAATGAAATACATAGTATACACTTTTTAAATGCATCAGTACAACACATTATTTTAAATTTTAAAAGGCTGAATATTCCTTAGAAATTCAGATCAGAGGAACATTTCGTCTTTAAATAGCAAAGTCGGTAAGATTCTTTTCTCTTGCCTCCTCACAGCATCATGAAAAAGAACTTGTGAATATTACAGTATGAATCAATGCTTGATTCTTAGTAGTATAGTGGAGGAATGAATATAGAAAGAGATACCTTGACAACAGTCCTCAGTGCAATGATGACTATTGCTTGGGATAATGCAATGCATAACCAGGGAACTGCCTTTAAAAATTGTCCACCAAATGCCAGTTAATCCAGATTACAAAAAGGACACTCCATCATTCACTACAACTGGCAATTTTGAAATGACCATTTCTCTTCTGTGTTGGGTATCAAAGTTGTGAGTCAATTTTCAAAAACATTTAAAGTTTTAGTATTGAGTCATATGGGTGCTTAGGTTTATATAGTTAAAAGACACCTTGTCTAATTTCAGTTATTAATTTAAATGCATTTAAATGCTTAAATTCCCTTGCATTTTGAAATCACTTGCACTCAAAAAAATGGTATTAACTCTCTAACAGAGGGATATTGTTTTAAAAATTGCTTGACTCCTAATTCTGCTATATCCTGTTAGAACACAGTATTTATTTTTTCAGGTTTTTAGTAAGCATTGTCTGCAGCCAAATTGGTTGATGTAATACAGGCATGTGAAACTTGCGATGTCACGTAACTTTTTCCCCATTGCCGGAAATGGGGTGGGCACAGTTTTGACATGACGCATCCGGCCCATGGGCCGGTAGTATGGCATGCCTGATGTAATAGGATATGAGAATAACCTTGGGAGATAGGAAGAAGGCACCAGCTTAGATTAGGGCTTTTCAACCTTTTCACAGATTGTACCACTTTTAAGAACATGACAATATTTGAGTAGCACCAGTGCTTAGCAAGGTGTCAAAAACTTGATGACTAAAAAAAAGGGTGGGGAAAGATTTTGGGCTTTACTGGTTAGATTCATTTGTTGTTATAAAAATGGCTAGTTTATAATATTATGGAAAAATAAAAAGTTGAGATTCAATGTTAATGCTTCCTTCTACTGCAAAAGAGGAAGTCAGAAGTCAATGCCTTTTCTTTTTCCCTTCTCCCACTCACTTTTCCATTTTTTTCTCACCCTTCACTTGCAAAAGCTGCCCCCCTCTCTCTCACACATTGCTTGCAAAAGCACCTCACATGCTCTTTCACTCACTCACTCACTCTTTGCTTACAAAGGCCGCTCGCTTGCTCTCTCCTCAATACTTTGCTAACAAAAGCCTCTTCTCTCTCCTTCTCCATGTGTTTTTTCTTCTCTCCCTCTTCCGCCAAAACCTGCTCCTTTTATTCACATTTCATAGTTTCTTGTCCTACCCTCTGGTGCTTTGGAGAATAATTTGACCCTCTCTTCTTTGTGGCAGCCTCTCAAATACTGGAATACTGCTATTATATCGCCCGTTTCTTCTTTTCTTTAGACTAGCCAAACCCAAGTCCTGCAACCTTTGTTCATATATTTTAGTCTCCAGGCCTTTGATCATTTTAGTTGCTCTTCTCTGAACTTTTTCCAAGGTCTCAACATCTTTTTTGTAGTATGGTGACCAAAATGGTTGCAGTATTCCAGGCGCAATCTTACTAGGGTTTTATAAAGTGGTACTAATACTTCGCGTGATCTTGATTCTCTGTCTCTATTTATGCAAACCAGGATTTTACTAGCTTTTTTTGGCTGCTGCTGCACATTGCTGGCTCATAGTCAAGTGATCGTCCATTCGGTTTCCAAGATCCTTCTCACAGTTACTCTTTTTGAACCAGGTCTCACCTAATCTGTATTTATATATTTGATATTTCCTGCCTAAATGTAAAACTTTGCTTTTCTCCACATTAAAAGTCATTTTGTTGGATAGGGCCCATTGTTCCAGTTTGTCAAGATCTTTTTGAATCCTGAGCTTGTCTTCTGGGGTGTTCGCTATTCCTGCCAGTTTAGTGTCATTTGCAAATTTGATGAGTTCCCCTTCTATTTCCTCATGTAAGTCATTGATGAAGATATTGAAGAGTACTGGGCCCAAGACAGAGCCTTGTGGTACCCCACTGTTTAATTCTCTCCATGTGGATGTACTACCATTGAGGACTACTTGCTGAGTACAGTTTGTCAGCCAGCTACAGATCCATCTGGTGGTGATGTTGTCTATCCCATCTTTTTCTAGCTTACTAAGCAGTAGATTGTGGTCTACTTTGTTGAATAACTTATTGAAATCTAAGTGTACTATGTCCACAGCGTTTTGTTGGTCTACTAGTCACTTTATCAAAGAATGAAATAAGATTGGTTTGGCATGATCTGTTTTTAACAATCTCGTGCTGGTTACCAGTTATAACTTTGTTTGCTTCTAGTTGTGCGCAGATCTGTTTTTTGATTATCTTTTCCAGGATCTTCCCAGATATTGATGTTAGACTGATTGGTCTGTAGTTTCCTGGGTCTGGTTTTTTCCCCCCTTTCTTGAAGATGGGAACCACATCAGCCCTTTTCCAATCCTCAGATACTTCCCTGGTGCTCCAGGATTTTTGAAAGATATAGTGCAATGGTTCTGAGATAACATCTGCCAGCTCCTTCAGAACTGTGGGATGTAATCTGTTGCATCCTGCTGATTTATATTCATCAATTCGGATAGGTGTTCTCTTATCATTTTCTTGCTTATTTAAATTTTTGTTTCTAGTTTGTCTTTTGCAGTATTTTTTTGGGGGGGGGCGTGTGCTATAATTTCTTTTTGTGCAAAAACTGATGCAAAGAATGAGTTAAGCAGCTCTGCTTTCTCCCTATTGCTTGTTACTTCCTTGCCATCTTCTCTCTTTAGTGGACCTAGACTTTCCTTGACATTTTTCTTATTATTAATACTGTGTTTCCCCAAAATTAGGACCCATTCTTACATGTTTTTTTGCCTCCAAAAGAGGCACTAGGTCTTAATTTCGGAGAATGTCTTACCTTAGGACCACTGCAGCCAGCCTCCTACGCCCCGACACTTGTCGTGTCACTGCTTGACTTCTTCTGCGGCTTCTTGCTGGCACCTGCGGCCAGACGCCATGTGGTGCATTACACCGTTGCCACTTCTCCCAGCAGGATGCCATATGGTGCTTCGGGCTGCTTACACTGCTTGCGTGCTTTGGGCCGCTTCCTCTGCTTGCGCAGAGCTTTGGGCTGCTTCAGCTGCTTGTGTAGCACTTTGGGCCACTTCTGTTGCTCGTGTGCTTTGGGCCGTTTCTGTTGCTCGTGGCAAGAAGCCAGATGGCGCTTCAGGCTGTTTCCACTGCAACAGACGTGGCCCAAAATGCACGAGCAGTGGAAGCAACCCAAAGCATCATGCAGCGTCCTGCTGAGAGAAGCGGCAATGGCACAATGTGCCACATGGCGTCTGGCCGCAGGTGGCAGCAAGCAGCTACAGAAGAAGTCAAGCAGCAGTGCGACAGGTGTCAGAGCATGGGAGGCCTGGCTGCAGTGGTCCTTCCGGTAAGGTAAGCGGGTGTGTGGTGCATGGGGCAGCTTCAGCCCCCTATCCCTTCCCTAGCTTGAATTTTAGGGGTGTGCCTCAGCCCAAAACTAGGGCTTAGTTTTGGAGTAGGGCTTATATTAGGCCCACCCCCAAAAATCAAGCTTAGGGTTACTATCGGGCTGGGCCTAACTTTCGGAGAAACACAGTATGTTGAAAAAAACTTTTTTTTATTATCCTTAATTTCTGTTGCAAGTCTTTGTTCATTCTGAGCCTTTGCTTTCCTAACTTTGTCTTTGCATGTTCTGGCTGTCTGCTGATAATCAGCCTTAGTTATGTGTCCCTCTTTCCATTTTTTGTACTTGTCCTTTTTGTCTTTCAGTTTGTCTCAGAGATCTTTGTGCAGCCATTCTGGTTTCTTCTTGACTTTCTTGTTTTTCTTTTTCAGTGATATTGTGCTGGACTGGGCTTTTATGATAACATTTTTTAGAGTTTCCCATGCTTCTTGAGTTGTTTTCCCCTTTAGGATTTTCATCCATGGAATCTTTCCTAGATTCTCCCTGAGTTTGTTAAATCAACTCTTTTGAAGTTTAATACATTGATTGAATTATTTTCTATTGCTTGTGTTTGCATTATATTGAATTCCAATATGACATGGTTACTTTCCTCCAAGGTTCCATCAACTTCATCTCCCTCTATCACTTCTTCTCTATTAGTAAGAATTAGGTCCAGTATACCTTTACTTCTAGTTCCATCCTCTATCTTTTGGATGACAAAGGTGTCGGCTAGGTTGGTTAGGAATCTGTTTGATCTCCCGCTTGCTGCAGAGTTTGTCTCCCAGCTGATATCTGGGTAGTTGAAGTCTCCCATTACTACTGTGGTATGCTTCCTACATACATTTGTTAACTGGTTGGCAAAAAGTCCATCTATTTTTTCTGATTGGTTGGGTGGCCTGTAGTATACCCCTACGGCAATGTCACTTTTTTTCCTTTTATATTGCCCCATATAGGTTCTGGGGAGCTTTTATCTTCGATCATGTACATTTCTGTAGTTATGTAGTATTCTCTTACATATAGTGTAACTCCCCCTCCTCTTTTTTGTAATTCTGTTTCTTTTGAACAATTTGTATCCATCCATCACTACATTCCAGTCATGGGTTTCTTCCCACCAAGTTTCTGTATTGCCATCTGTGTCATACCCACCCTCATGTACTATTGCTTCTAGTTCACCCTGTTTGTTCCCCAAGCTTTGAGCATTAGTATATAAACATTTAAGACTTTTATGTCTGTTCATGGGTATGTTTCCTGGATCTCCTGGTTTTTGTTTGATTTTTTCTTTTTTTTCATCACTCCCTACCTCTTTGTTGGATTTTTTTTCTTGGAATTTATGATTGGTTTTGTGTTCTAGAGATTCTAATGATTGGTCACCCTTCCCCCTCAATTTTAGTTTAAACCCCTTTTAATGAGTTGGGCCAGTCTTTTTCTTAGTACATTTTTCCCTGTTTCCATGAGGTGCAGCCCATCCCTTGCCAAGAGTCCATTGCGTAGGAAATGCAGTCCATGGTCCAGGAAACCAAAGTTTTCTTGGTGACACCAACCCTTTAGCCATTGGTTTATTTCTAGAATTCTTTTTTATAAATTCTCCTCTCTCTGACCTCCTTCTCCTTTTCTCTTCCTGATGCACCAAAAACTCCAATCAGCATATAGCCACGTGTGCAGATCCTGGGGCTTCTGCTGAGCCCTGCAGCTCCAGCGGATCTCCTCCAGGCCTGTGTGTTGTCACTTTAGCTCGTTCCCTTTCCTGCTACACTTGGCTAGGGGTTGCATAACACCTGCCAGGTGCTAAAGTGAAAAGCCCTGGCTTAGATAACAGTCAAAATATACCTCAGAAGGAATGGGGGCAGGAAAAGCACCCCAGAAAGGACCTCCCTAATTCTCTGGAATGTAAATGTAAAAGAGGGGAGAAGTTTTTTCAGATTTGCACAATTCTGTTACTGTAACCTTACAATAAAGATAGTGTTCCTGGGTTTGGGTTCCTTGTGTGGACTATCTTGAAGGACTGATACTTGTCTTTCTTCCCACCCACCCCTCCTTAATAAGAATTGCTAGGAACTGTGCTTTTAATATTTCCTTTCTTTAAGAATTCCTCCTCACAAGTTCTGTCCCCATTAGTTTATCTATTCTTACAACTTTATGTAATATTACTTTGTATTTACTAAACATATTTGCTTGCAATTTAATCCCTGAATTTAACTCTCCTCAGATTTAATTTCCTTTAAGATAATAATAATAATAATAATAGTAGTAGTAGTAGTAGTAGTAGTAGTAGTAGTAGTAGTAGTAGTAGTAGTAAAGTTGGAAGGGACCTTGAAGGTCATCTAGTCCAACCCTCTGCTCAGGCAGGAAACCCTATACCATTTCGGACAAATGACTGTCCAGTCTCTTCTTAAAAACTTCCAGTGTTGGAGCATTCACTGCTTCTGGAGGCAGGTTGTTCCACTGGTTAATTGTTCTCACTGTCAGGAAGTTTCTCCTTAGTTCTAGATTGCTTCTCTCCTTGATTAGTTTCCACCCGTTGCTTCTTGTCCTGCCTCCAGGCGCTTTGGAAAATAGCTTGACTCCCTCTTCTTNTCTTCATTAAACTAGACATACCCAATTCCAGCAGCCGTTCCTTATATGCTTTAGCCTCCAGTCCCCTAATCATCTTTGTTGCTCTTCTCTGTACTCTTTCTAGAGTCTCAACATCTTTTTTACATCGTGGTGACCAAAACTGGATGCAGTATTCCAAGTGTGGCCTTACCAAGGCATTGTAAAGTGGTATTAACACTTCGCGTGATCTTGATTCTATCCCTCTGTTAAGATAAAGAAGTTAGCATTGTATGTCCTGTTTTGCAAATATTCTGAGTGGAGGGGGTGTGATCATTCTGTCCAATTCATAGAGACTGTCTGGACAAGTCCCTGCTGTTTTCTTAGCAAGGATTTTCCTTTTTATGACTGAGAGAGAGTATTTGGCCCAAGATCAGCCAGCTGTCTTCGTGCCTAAGATGAGACTTGAACCCAGAGTCTCCTGATTTCTAGTCTGATGCCGTAACCACTATACCAAAGTGAATCTAACATCTAGTCGTCATCATATTCATATCGAAAGCACCAAGGCTGGTGACATCACCCTTACCCAGGGAACACTCAGTGGGGGGCTCCTTTCATGTCCCATTAATGAGCCCACCAATGTGATACCTATCTGCATTTGCACACTTTGAAACTGCTAGGTTGATATGAGCTGGAGAAAATAACAGGACCTCACCCTGTTTTACATCAGCAATTTTTACACTAATTTTTATCTATTCTTCAAATATATATACAAAAATATGAATTCTTTTCATGTAAGTTCCTAAAAATGGGAAAGTGAAACAAAAATTGGGGAAAAAATGAGTTAGTTGAGAGAAACTGAAATGGAGAGATTCAAACAAAGATTTTTTTCATCCAAGCAGCTGTTGTATGCTTATTTTAAAGAGGAAAATGTTCTTGATATTTAAAGGAATTTTCCTCTGAAGGCTCTACTTAGATAGATAGCTGTGCCATCACAGAAGACATAAAAATGCAAGGATTCATTTGTTACCTTGTAGCATTCAAAAACAAAAATGAACATATGGTGTTAGCATATGCTCTCCAATTTCATGTCTGCAGTATATACTCCTGGTATTCACCATCTGAATCATGTTTTAGACCAAATTCTCCACTGACTTCCTTATGATATTATATTTCTACTGAGTGCATTGCGTCAGTCTTTATCCCAACTTTTGCCAAGAGGTCATTGGAACTGAATACAAATTAAACAGTATATATAGGTTTTGTTTATGACTGAGGTCAACAAGAGGGTACATCTTAATGAAAAGACTTTGCAGCCTTGCTCCCTTCTTTTTCTTTTAATTTGAATATTTATTTGCAAACGGTCCTAAATAACACTGTACATACGCTTTCTTGGCATGTCTTGGTCTTTTTTGATTTTTTGATGCATAGGAATGTGAGTAAATCCATTTTACCCTGATTCCTTTTTCTTATAGGAGATTTTGTTGTCTTTTGGATTTATAATATAGTTTTTAAGTACAGGTAATCCTTAAACTATGACCATAATTGAGCCCAAAATGACTGTTGTTAAGTGAGTTTTGCCCCCTTTTACAACCTTTTTTTGCCATAGTTGTTAAGTGAATCACTGCAGTTGTTAAGTTAGTAACATGGCTGTTAAGTGAATCTGGCTTCCCCATTGACTTTGCTTGTGAGAAGATCGCAAAAGAGGATCACATGGAACAGTGCAATGGTCATAAATTTGAGACAGTTGCCAAGCATCTGAATTTTAATTACATGACCATGGGGATGTTGCAATGGTCGTAACCATGAAAAATGGTTATAAGTCCCTTTTTTCAGTGCTGTAGTACGTTTGAACGGTCACTAAATGAACTGTTTAAGGCGAGGATTACCTGTATAATGTAATTTGAAGAATTTGTACCCATGTCTTTAGAGTAGTGTAAATCAGGGGTACTCAACCCCCGGTCCGTGGACCAGTACTGAGTCGCAGCATACCAGCAACCAGGTCGCACAAACAAGGAAAGCCCCATCCACAGAATGCAGGCAGCACACAAAACCACGCCCCCTCCGGTCCACAGAAAAACTTCTCTCACGTAACTGGTCTCTGGTGCCCAAAAGGTTGGGGACCTCTGGTGTAAATAATAGATTTTTAACTATGTGATCTTGACAAAATATTATAATGTGTTCTCTTTGCAATGATTTTTTTGCCTAGTATTGTAATTTTTTTTATCATTAACAATAGTTTTTCATATTTGATTATTTTAAAGAAACGTAGGACCTCTTCATATAATTTTCCTGGACTGGAAAGTATGGATAATTTGGACTTGGACCAGAATGGTAGACTTTAAAAACTTCCATGAATAACAGACTTCAACAAAAAAGCTTAATGAAATAATTTATCAGGTTGATAGTTCCTGTTATTCCTATTTTAATTTATATAGAAGTGATTTCTAGGAACAGGGTATGCATACTATAAGAACAGAAGTAAACATATTATAAAATCAGACATGCATATGAGATCTACATAGCAATAGAACTCTAGTTCAGGTAGTGCTCAACTTACAACAGTTCATTTAGTGACTGTTCGAAGTTACAACGGCACTGATAAAAGTGACCTATGACCGTTTTTCATACTTATGACCATTGTAGCATCCCCATGGTCACATGATTAGGACACTTGACAACTGATTCACATTTATGACTGTTCCAGTGTCCCACAGTCATGTGATCCCCTTTTGCGAACTTCTGACAAGCAAAGTTAATGGGGAAACCAGATTTACTTAACAACTGTTACTAATTTTAAAACTGCAGTGATTCATTTAACAAATATAGTGAGAAAAGTCATAAAATGGGGTAAAACTCACTTAACAAATTTCTCACTTAACAATATTTTGGACCCAATTGTGATCATAAGTTGAGGACTATCTGTATTTTTCAGTCAGGAATTTCTGTACTTGAGCTTCACCTTCATGTATATTTTACATACTGAGTAACTAGTTCCTGAATGATAATTAAGAATCCTGAAAGCAGATTTTATACTTCCAAATATACCACTGCAGAAAAAACAATATTTTGACATAGAAGATGGGTTTTCCTGCAGGTTTAGTCTGTCAAGCAAGTTCAATGTATGGTGGTTTGTAACTATCTTCTCTCTCTCTCTTGGATGACCAGGACATTTACTAAATAACTATGCTATGCTATGTGAATTGGAACTGGATACATAATTGAGCTAAGAAATACTTGACATTACCTATATCGAACTATCAGAAACATTGATTTCCTCTCCTGAAGAGAAATTGGTAGGTGATTGTCTCAAGTTATAGATGGATCAAAATCTCCAGAATTATTATAGTATTTGACTATTAATTAAATTGTTCTGTAATTAATTGATTTTTAAAGTTTGGTGCTTAAAGATGTTTTTTCACACAATCAAATTTATTTTATTTATTTTATTTATTTTACAAAATTTATATGCCGCCCTTCTCCCCATGGGACTCAGGGCGGCTCACAGCAGTCATGGGAATGTGGCTAAGCAAATTTTCTATAAAATCAATATGCTGCTAAAGATTAGTTTTTAGAAATTTTATCCAAACATATAAACATATAAAAATATTGATTCTTCACATTTTCACTGTTATCCTTTAAGAATGAGTAAAAAAAGATATCTTCAGAAAGAGTAAAAAGGGGCAAATGATTAAAGCATCATTACATCAACACAAGTTCTACCCCTTTTGTTCATTTATTGTGAGGTTTAGGACATATCCACAAGGATATGTCCTTATGATCCCACTTTTTATTATTTTGAAAGAAAGCATTGAAACTTGTGGATGCTCTGGTAGTATTATGCAAAATTAAAAGAATACGAAACAATGAGAAAAGGAATTAAGAGAGAGTGTAAGAGAAAATAAAAAGTTAATTTATATCCTTCCTATTCACTGTACTTCTCTATAACTTTTTATCGTTGCAAGCCAACCTTGCTTCCATGATGTCATTATACTGATTTGTACATTGCTTATTTCTTTTCATTTATTCAGTTTATATAGTTTTATTATTATATGATCAAAATAATCTTAATGTGCTTCATTTGCACTGATTACTCCATGTTCAATCCACATTCATTCATCAACCATTAATATTTCACCCATTGGTTTTCATTTTACCAAAGCTTTCAACTTACTTGTATGTTTTTCTTCAGATAGGCAACTTTCAAAATCTCACTCTATTATAGAGCCACTTTAGTTCATTCCCAGCAATAGATTACATCTTGTCAGCTAACTTTTTGTTCGTGTCTGCACATCTTAAAACTTCTCAATTTTTTCTATTTTTAATAAATACATTTTTCCTTCAAAGGCAATTGTCTTGGTCTTTGAAAGTTAATTTTCAGATCTTTAATCTTTGTTGCATCACAGAATCCATCTCATGAACACTGCAAACCATTTGAGTTCTTAGTTAGCATCATCTGTATACGAACATGCCTCTGATATTACTCCAAGCATTTATCCATCCAACACAAGAGACATTATGTATCCTTGTATTTCTTCACTGAACTACTTGCTAAACATTTTCTACTTCCACTCAAGCTACAAGATTTTGCTCATTATCACCTTTAGTATTTTTCAATTAAAATTTTGCTAAACACTTTCCCAGCAAACTTAACTTAATCCTCTGCACAGTAGTTTATGCATTGAATCTTGTAAATTTGCCTTTGTATACAACTATCTTCTGATTTTCATTATATTTACACACATTGAACAAATAATACAAGCCATAGGTATATTTTACAGGCCACCCAAGCAATCAGAAGAAATAGATGAAATCTTTGCCAACCAGTTAACAACGTATGTAGGAAGCATACTACAGTAGTAATGGGAGATTTCAACTACCCCAGTGGTTCTCAACCTGTGGGTCGGGACCCCATTTGGGGTCGATCGACTATTTCACGGGGGTCACCAAGCAAGGCTGTCCGCCATTTTTTTTGTCCGCCATTTTTTTCCCCTTTTCTGGCGGGTGCCTTACCTCCCTTGGGCTGGGCCAGCTGGTGGTCGGCCTGCTCGGTCTCTGCCGCTTGCCAGCTACGCCTCGGACGGCGCAGGGGGCAGAACCACGCATGCGCGGCGCTCCCGGGCAGGGAAAGTCCTCGACGTACGACCGGTTGGGTAGTCCTCGACGTACAACCGGTTTAGTCCTCGACTTACGACCGGTTTAGTCCTCGACTTACGACTGGTTGGGGTCGCGGCATTAAAAAGGTTGAGAACCACTGAACTACCCAGATATCAGCTGGGAGACAAACTCTGCAGTGAGTGGGAGATCAAACAGATTCCTAACCAACCTAGCCAACAACTTTGTCATCCAAAAGGTGGAGGGGGGAACTAGAAGTAAAGCAATACTGGACCTAATTCTTACTAATAGAGAAGAAGTGATAGAGGGAGTTGAAGTTGCCAGAACCTTGGGTGAAAATGACCACATCATACTGAAATTCATGCAAACACAAGCAACAGAAAATAATCCAGCCAGAGTATTAAACTTCAAAAGAGCTGATTTTAACACACTCAGAGAGAACCTAGGAAAGACTTGTAACAGAAATGAAAGACAATAAAAAAGTTTCTTTCAACATATTAATAGCAAGAAATAAGTCAAGGAAACTGTACGTCCTCTAAAGAGAGAAGATGGCAAGGAAGTAACAAGCAATAGGGAGAAAGCAGAGCTGCTTAACTCATTCTTTGCATCAGTCTTCACACAAAAAGAAACTATAGCACAACATACCAAGAAAACTACTGCAAAAGACAAACTAGAAACAAAAATTAAAATAAGCAAGAAAATGGTAAGAAAACACTATCTGACCTTGATGAATATAAATCACCAGCACCCAACATATTACATCCCAGAGTTCTGAAGCAGTTGGCAGATATTATCTCAGAACCATTGCACCATATCTTTCAAAAATCCTGGAGCACGGGGGAAGTACCTGAGGATTGGAAAAGGGCTGATGTGGTTCCCATCTTCAAGAAAGGGGAAAAAAACAGACCCAAAAAAATACCAATCAGTCTAACATCAATACCCGGGAAGCTCCTGGAAAAGATAATAAAAAAACAGATCTGCGAACAACTAGAAGCAAACAAAGTTATAACTAGTAGCCAGCACAGGTTTGTTAAAAATAGATCATGCCAAATCAATCTTATCTCATTATTCGTTAAAGTGACAAGTAGACTAACGAAATGCTATGGGCACAGTATACTTAGATTTCACTTGACTATGAGCCAGTAGTGTGCAGCATAGAATCAAGATCACGCGAAATATTAGTACCGCTTTATAAAACCCTAGTAAGATCACACCTGGAATATTGCAACCATTTTGGTCACCATACTACAAACTTGGAAAAAGTTCAGAGAAGAGCAACTAAAATGATCAAAGGCCTGGAGACTAAAACATATGAACAACGGCTGTAGGACTTGGGTTTGGCTAGTCTAAAGAAAAGAAGAAATGGGCGACATGATAGCAGTATTTCAGTATTTGAAGGGCTGCCACAAAGAAGAGGCCGTCAAACTATTCTCCAAAGCACCAGAGAGGGCAGGATAAGAAACAATGGTTGGAAACTGACCAAAGAGAGAAGCAACCTGTAATTAAGGAGAAACTTCCTAACAATGAGGACAATTAACCAGTGGAACAGCTTGCCTTCAGAAATCTCCATTACTGGAGATTTTTAAGAAGAGACTAGACCAGTGGTGACGAACCTATGGCACACATGCCAGAGGTGGCACTCAGAGCCGTCTCTGTGGACACGCATGCCATCGCCCCAGCCCTGCCTCCTCACGCGACCCCCTCCTTACCAGCAGCCCCCCTGGAGGAGAGTCACCCCTAGGAACAGTCCGCATGGAGCAGCGCAGCCAAGGACATGGCAGCTGGGCAGCAGGGACAAGACTCCGCCCTCGCGCCCCATCACACCCAGATAATGCTGCGGGGCCCGGGCAGAGGGTGTGGCCGCTATTGTGCTGCAGGGCTGCCTGGGTGATCTGCTGCGGTGGGCCGTGGTGGCGGTGGGTGGCCCTGTGGGTGGGCAGGGGTGGAACGGGGCCAGGGGCATAGGGGGCGTGGCGGGATGGAGCGGGGTGGGTTGGGGCGGTTTTGGGGCACTTGATCTCTAAAAGGTTCACCATCACTGGACTAGAGGCAGTCACTTGTCTGAAATGGTATAGGTTCTCCTGCTTGAGCAGGGGGCTGGACTAGAAGATTTCCAAGGTTCTATTCTATTCTATTCTACTCTACTCTATTCTATTCTATTCTATTCTATTCTATTCTATTCTATTCTATTCTATTCTATTCTATTCTATTCTAGTACATCCACATTTTAACAGTGTTCTAGTTAAGACCACGTAAACCTGTAGTTATATTTTTCAGTATTCTCAAAGCATTTGTAATTTCCTTAGCTGATGAGACCTGGAGCGTGCCCATCATGCCAGTCTCGATTGAGTGGGTAGCAACAACTGAGAGAAGACATTTCCTTTGGTAATCTGATCCCAAGCCAAGAAGAGCTTTAATTGTGACAACTGGCACGTTAAATTGCACCCAGAAACACGCTGGCAAGCAATTGAACCCAGAAAGTAGTAATGTCACATGTGCCAATTAGCTGATACTGTTTATAATCTATGCAGCTTGCATTCTGTACCAACTGAAGCTTCCAAATGCTCTTCAGGAGCAGCCCTGTGTAATGTATTTTTCAGTGGTCATGAGGGCAGGAGTAACAGTGAATAAGAACCTCCTGGCCCAGAAATGGGTAACGACTGGCACACAACCTAAAGCTGTGCAAAGGCCCTCTTAGCCATGGGGTGAGTGATCATCCCTTGAGGAGAAGGTGCATCACTGCTTTCTTAAGAGCCAGTAGGACCGCCGCCTACTTCGAAAAGGAATTAGTCACTAGTCAGACTCAATCATGTATCCTCTTCTGGGCAGCTTGACCAGCCAAAAGGGTCATGAATCTAGCATAGGAGTAGTCAAACAAAAGCTACAAGTACCTGACAACTTCCTCAGGTACAACAGGCTTAAACTTCTCCCAGATATTGCTTTTGGTTAAACTAGATTTTGGTTATCTGGTGTGTGGCATATTGATCCAAATATTTCAAAATCATTTGATATCATTTATTTTTTTTGATAAACTAGGAATATTGTGCAACATACAGCTCAACTAGAGCCAGTTTGGTCTAATGGTTAAGCCACCAGGCTAAAAACTGGGAGACAAGTTATACTCCACCTTAGGCTTGAAAACTGACTGGATGACTGGGCCAGTCACCTTCTCTCAGCTACCTCACGGTATTGTGAGAAAAATAGGAGGAGGAAGGAATGTTCGGTATATTATCATCTTGGGTTATTTAGATTATTAATAAACTCAGGATACAAATGTATAAATAAATAAACAAACCAGTCTACACTTTTTTGTCTTACTGAAAAATGTTACCTGGAAAAATTTTAAGTAAAATGTTCAATTTGAAATTTAAGATGAATAATGGGAATGAGGGAGGGAGGGAGGGAGGGAGGGAAGGAAGGAAGGAAGGAAGGAAGGGAAGGAAGGAAGGAAGGAAGGAAGGAAGGAAGGAAGGAAGGAAGGAAGGAAGGAAGGAAGGATCAGATCATCACTTGTTGGTTACTTGAAGGTAATTTGATGATTACATGCAGGGAAGTAAAAATGAAGGTGGGAAAAAGACGAGATGACAGAATTAGTACTTGATGATTTGTAGACCCTGATTTAAATAAAAATTGTGACTGTTGAGTAGTTGCATAGAAAAAGGTATATTTTTCCAAATTTGTGGATATGCATGTTTATATGCACAAATATTAGAAGAATGAATATAAATCTAAAATCATGATTTGCAAGATTATATGCTGTGAAAATTTAAGAGAAATTAATTCATACATTGCCTTTTATTATTCTTCCATAATTTCTTTCTTCAGTTTTGTCATCATTCTTGTTTATATCACATTAATTTTGCTGGAGGCTTCTTGTTTTGTCCTTTTCATCCACTTCCAAATCAGTTTTTTATTTACATCAAAATATATCTGTATTTTTTCCACCTCTTTTCATTTTAACTTTTATTTTTTATACATAATTATACAGGATTCTTATTCCTATAGTATTCTACTTTCACGATCATTTCTTTCACTTATTTCATTTTCTTTCATGTCCACTTTTCTCAAGATCCACTCTTGACACCACCAAATTATATCCCTGTCTTTTATAAAAAAAAGTGACATTGACTCCAGGAAAAACTTAGTGTTTCATAAAAATCAGTAATTTAATTTATTTTTTCCATGCATATACATGAACAGACATGCTTATTTGAAATGTATATGTTTGCCAAAGCAGATATTTACTAGTCGCTTCAGGAATTCAAGGTGATGATCTGATCCTTCAGTTTCTTATGAGAAAAAATAAACAAGTGAATGAAGCATTGTGCACATCACCTTGAGCTCCTGAAGGACATATGAGATATAAATCTAGATAAATTATCGCCAACCTATGATTTTCCATTTTTATATAACTTCCCACCATTTTTTTAAAATAAAATTTTATTAATTTTTATAATTAAACAATAAGTAATATGATGCATTTGTATACACAAACAAAAAAAACAATACAAATCAATACATTATCGGAAACGCTCGGCAGTCCCCGCCTTGCCTCCGCACTCATCGACTTTCCTTTCCTTCCTCCCCCAGCCCACAACCTCTCCTCCTTCCTCCTTCCCATTTCTACATCCCCTCTCCTCCTGACTACCTCCTCGAGTGCAATTTGGGATACCAGCCGAGCATCTCCTCTTATCAATACAATTATTATTTACCTATAGCATATGAATACATCAATTTTTAATATCCCTAATCCCCTTTCCCCCCCCTGAGCTTCCTGGAACCAAATACAGGATTGAAACACATCATTCCAAATCTAAATTACAATTTAACTAAACAAATATAATGCTATCAGTATATACCTACTTTAACTCTAATAAGGCAATTAAATTAATTAAAATTAATTAAAAACCAATATATCTACTCAAAAACTATATAACATTTAATCACTCCATACTTTCTCTAAATATAATCTATCCACCTTCAACATTTAAACTTTACATAATTTTTTCTTACATTTTACACTTAAATTTTCCCTTCACTTTCTTCCCTCTCCAGTCTATACTTTCAATAAAATCTTAAGTCAATACTTCCTGCTTACAGCTGGAAAAGTAAAATAAAATCCCAATCTTAATTTTTTACATCTTTCAAAGAAAAAAAAACCAAAAAACTATCAGTTCTTTACAAACATATAATAAACTAATTTCTTCCATTTCCATAATAAAGTCTCACTTCCAGCGTTTATCCATCTTTTGGCTTACAAAGCTTGCTAAGCATTCCCTGCATGTCTGTTGCTGCAGATCTCTTTGGCCTCGCCCCTCCCACTGACTCCGAAGGCTGTGGATATGTTATAGAGACTGTTTCTTTTTGTTGCTCTCTCTCTTTACGCCTATAAGCAGCACGGGTCATCCTTTGCTCCTTCTGAGGATCTTCTACCACTGGCCCCAGGCAATTCCACAACAAGTTGCTCCATCAGATCTTCCTGTGCTTTAGATGTTGATGATGGTGACATATCAGCTTTCAGGACCGACAAATAAAAATCTTTAGCTTTTTGAACAGAATTTAATCTGTGTCTGGTCCCTGCGAAATTTAATATAATACCAAAAGGAATTTCCCATCTGAAAGGTATCTGCTGCTTCTTTAACTCCTGAGTCAAAAATGTAAAGTCCTTTCTTCTTCTTAAAATCTTAGAAGGTATTTCTTTTAAAAGTATAATATCTTGTGCGGCAATTTGAAATCTCTGCTGATAAAAGAGCTGTATAATTTCATTATGACGTATTCTTGTGGTAAAATAAACAACCACATCTCTAGGTAGATTTCTTTGACGTGCGACCCAGGAATTCACTCTAAAAAAATTTTCTATTTCTCCACAAATCACCTCTGGGTTGCAATTCAATACCAGGGCCAAAGCTATAACAACTTCCTCTTTAAGTTTCTTTTGTGGGTCCTCTTTAAGACCCCTGATTCTCACAGCAAATTCCAATTGTTTATATTGTAACATTACCATGTCATTTTGAAAGGTTTCCACTCCTTCCTCTACCTTTTCAAGTCTATCCTCCGTTCCTTCCATTTTCTCCACTAATTCATCCACTCGTCCCTCTACACGATCAATATGAGCTGCAAGTCCTTGAAAAATATGTGATAAATTTTCACAAAGTTCCTGATTTTTCTTATCCAAAAGTTCTGCTGTTTGTTTCAGAGTCTGCAATGAGGACTTGGCTAAGGCCTCTTGTAAATCTTTAAGTGTAATGGAAGGAGGAGGGGTTGGTGGGGGAGATCTAGGTTTTTGTTGTTGAATTTGCACCACAGGAGAAGAAATAGCTGTTTTAGACAACGCAGGAACAGTACTTTTTGAAGCCATTCTGCCAAATTGTTTTTTTAAAAATCACCACAGCAAGTATAAACTTCAAAAGCTTGACTTTAAATAAAGAAAAATTAAAATCCTTTAAAGTACATCCACAACCGGAAAGAAAGTGAAAGTTTTCCTTTTGTTAAAAAGAAGAAATGCTTCCGCGGTCATTTTCTTGTCACTTTCACTTGTAGCAAGTAACAAAAATCCCAATAAAATCTTCGAGTTAAAGTCACATTTTAACTGAGATAAAAATCTCCTGACAGGTTCCGTCTGTTTCAAAAGTTACTCACAAGCAGATACAATGTAACAGCAGTGGTGGCGACGTCTGGCTTCGCTCCAAGGAACAAAGACACACCGAGCTGCGGAGAAGAGGTCCAGACTCCGGGGGAGTTCTCACCTTCATCCACCCAGGATCACTCCTGGGGGGACTAGGGAACTCAACCCCTATCCAGACCAAACTCACTTTCTCCCCTTCACCCGGGGAGAAAGTTCCGAGCCGCAAAACAGCTGATCCGCGCTGTTTTGACGGCTTTGACGCAGTCCCGGGCTGGAGGCTGAAGAAAAAGCCTCCTTCGGCGGCGCCTCGCTACCGGAAACCCACTTCCCACCATTTTTGACATTATTTAGATTATTTCATATTACCTTGGATGATTTCAGACCACTTTCATTCAATTTTTCTTGTTTCTCTTAGTGTCACAGACATACAACATACTATTTGATTTTTATAATTTGACAAATACATGCGCTTTACCATTTATTCTTGTTATAAGTTGAATCTTCTATATTCTATTGCTGTCATAAGATGGATCCACAAATATTGACTTCCAGCACATTTCATGACTTTGAGCTAAACGAACCTTCCTTCCTTCCTTCCTTCCTTCCTTCCTTCCTTCCTTCCTTCCTTCCTTCCTTCCTTCCTTATGTTTCTGTATCACTGAACATATCATTCAGGAATATTTATAATTATTACATAATACAATTGATTATAAAGCAATAAAAATAGGTGTAAATTATTTTAAGCCTAAATATAATAATTATGGATAGGTAGCTTTGAATAAAACTTCTTTTAAATTTTTTAGAAAACATTTTACATATCCATAAGTTATTTTATTTTTGAGGGGTCCTTGAGCTTGATTATTTTCTTGTAGACATTTCATTACCTATCATCATCAGTGCTACTTTATTTTTATTAAGATATTTTACATATAGCTTAAAATATTTTTAAGATATGGGCAACCTACAAGCCATATGTGATCCCATAGCATCTCAGAATTCTCCATCAAAATTTAGCAGCAGAATGACCAAATTCCATTGTGGGAGGTCAGTAACAGTAGGAAAAGAATTAGTTTACATTGCAGAGATCTCTTGCTAATCCCACCATTTAGAAAATAATACAAAATTTCTTCTCAAAGCTATACCATCAGGAAGACATAGCAGATGATAAAGTCAAACAATATATAGAGGCAGCAAAAATGAGTAAATTTACTGAAGAACAAAAGGAAATGTTGAATAGACCAATAACCACAATAGAATTAGAAATAGCATTGAAAAAACAAAAAAACAATAAATCACCAGGCCCAGATGGAATTCCGGTTGAGTTTTATAAAAATACACAAGAGTCACTACAATGGATAATGTTGGAGATTTACAATGAGGTGTTGGAGGAGGCAAAGATACCGATNAATTGAAATTTTTTTCCTTTCCATTTTAAAGTTTTAATTTCAGTCTCCCTGTGAAAGAAACAACTCATCTTGGGTTGCATCTGCTGTTGAAAAACTTTCCTAGAAACACTTGATTTCCATTAAAAGATCTGCATCCTGTTCTTCTCCTATAGAAATGGAGAGGTCCTGCATTGCTACCATTTAGAATCACAACTGGGATCAGAATTTCTGTCGCTAAGCGATGTGGTCCTAAATCAGCTGAGCCTGATTTTTTTTTTTTTGCCATAATCATTAAGCAAATCACTGTGGTCATTAAGTGAATCACACGGTTGTTAAACGAATCTGTCTTCCCCATTGACATTGCTTGTCAGAAGCCCTCTGGGAAGGTTGCAAGTGGAAATCTTGTGACTCCAGCACACTGCAGCTGTCATAAATACATTCTTCTTCTTCTTCTTGTGCCATATCCATTATCGGATGTTGGCGATCATGTTGGTGATCCTGTTTTTATCAGCAGTTGCACGAAAAAGTGCTGCTGAGTTTTGTCCAAACCAGTCCCTTAGATTTTGAAGCCATGATGTTCTTCTTCTGCCTGGACCTTGTTTGCCTTCAATCTTTTCCTGGAGGATTAAATGGAGTATGCCGTATTTTTCTGGGTGTCGCATCCCATGTCCGAAATATTCTAATTTTCGTTTTTTAATTGTTTTGATGATTTCCCTTGGCTTTCCCAGGCGGCTTATCCCCTCCTCATTTCTGATCTTGTCAACCCAGCTTATACGTAACAGCCGCCTGTAATCCACATTTCAAATGCTTCTAGTCTCTTTAGGTGGCCTTCTGTCAGAGACCAACTCTCTACTCCATAGAGCAGGATAGAAAAAATAAATACATGCCCGTTGCCAAATAACCTGAATTTTAATCACGTGACTATAAAGAACACTTTATAGTGCAGTACTGAAAATATTGCACTGGTAGTAAATGGTTCTAGATACATGGCACACTGACACTACTTCTGAGTGAGCCGCATTGGTTATCACAGTAACCGATGCTTACCCTTGATTAGAGCCCTGACGGCATAGTGGTTAAACAGCAGTATTGTAGGCAAACTCTGCCCACTGCCAGGAGTTTGATCCTGATGGGCTTAAGGTTGACTCTGCCTTCCATCCTTCTGAGATTGACAAATGAGGACCCAGATTGTTGGAGGCAATCTGCAAATAATTCTTCTACATTGTAAACTGCTCAGAGAGTACTATAAAGCTCTACAGGGCAGTATATAAGCCTAAATGCTATTGCTACCTGCTTCCGGGTGCAGTTCAAGATGCTAGTGGTTACCTTTAAAGCCCTACATGGCTTGGGACTGGGGTACCTGAGGGATCTCCTTTCCCCAAGAGTTTTTATCCATACAACCAGGTCAAGCAGAATGGGGAAGCTGCAGATCCTATCAGCCAAAGAGGGTCAGCTGGCAATGACCAGAACATGAGCATTTTCTGCTGTGACCCCTGCTCTATGGAACATCCTCCCTTCGGAGATCACAGTGGCCCCAACCCTGTTAGCCTTTCATAAGGCCCTACAAACCTGTCTATGTTCCCATGGCTGGGGAACTGAATATATTAAGGGCCTGTTTCTTCACTGTATTGCTAACTGCTACTATATATATTTAATCTGAATGCTTTTATGTATTTATCAATTTAAAATGTTTTTAGTATCTTTAATTGTATTTTTTTTGTCTTTTTGAACTGTAGGCCACCCACTAAGATGGATGGCTATAGTAAATAAATAAATAAATAAATAAATAAATAAATAAATAAATAAATAAATAAATAAATAAATAAATAAATATATATATATATATATATATATATATATATATATATAGAAAACCATTCCTGAACTGCAAAGATATGGATTACCATCAGATAGTAGCAAAAAGACACAGAAAGCTTCAATCCTTGCAGAGTTTTGCAGCCCAGATATACAGTAGCAGCCTGAGATACTGTGCAGGTAGTTCTCAATTTATGAGACCATAATTGGGACTGGAATGTCCATCACTAAGCAATGCGGTTGTTAAAGTGAGCTGTACCTAACTTTATGACATTTTTTGCTGTGAACATTAAACAAATCAAAACGGTCATTAAACAAACCTGGTTTGCCCCACTGACTTTATTGGAAGCCCGCTGGGAAGGTCACAAACGTTGATTACGTGACTCTGCAACCATCATAAATAGAAGCTGGTTTCTAAGCTCTCAAATTTTGACTGGTCATAAGTCACTTTTTTCAGCACCGTTGTATCTTCAAATGGGTCATTAAATGTTCCTCGATTAAGGAGGACAATTATGACAAAATATTACATCAGATAAAAAAAGATTTAGAAAATTGGGAAAATTTGCAAATTTCATTTTTAGGGAGGACCGCTACGGTCAAAATGAACATATTGCCAAAAATATTATTTCTGTTCCAAGTTATTCCAATAAAATTAGGGAAAGAATTTTTTCAAGAATTAAATA
>NW_015386855.1:344134-357053 GCF_001527695.2 Protobothrops mucrosquamatus | reverse complement strand
CTAGAAAGTAGAAATAAGAGGGAATAATTGTGGAAAAGTTAATATATAATATAATATATGTATATAATGTATATAATAATATATATGTATATAATAATGTATGAAGGAAGAAAAATGTAAACAAGAAATAATGGGGCAATAAGGATAAATACTTTAAAAAAGAATAAGGGGGAAAATGTAAAAAAATAGAAGAATACTGACACGAAGTTGATGTTAAAATATATATTGTGTATATATGTGTATTATGTTTTGTTTTGTTTTGTTTGTCGGTTTAAATAATAAAAAATAAATAAATAAAAATTAAAAAAAAAAAAAAAAAAAAAAAAAAAAAAAAAAAAAAAAAAAAAGAAAATTCAGTTCTACCTTTCCAATTGCCTAATAATATCACTGGATGACATCCTGTCAGTTCCAGAAGATCAAGAATCCAAGTTTTAGCCCAAGGCCTCCAAATATTGCCTACCATTGGTTTAGAGGTTCTGTTTTATTAGATTTAGTTTATAACTTTTTGAAATGCAATAGTGATTTATATTATATTTTTAAAAACAATGTTCAATCACTTTCTTACTTCTTATCATTCATAACATTCATATTCTAGATAATGTCTAGATCTTTTCCCCCTTAAGGTTCTAGTTAATACCACTAGTAAAAGTATTTTGTTTCCCTAAATGTCAAAAAGAGATCTTTTTTTGCCTTTTCAAAACATGCTTCAGATTTGTCAATTGCTAGGGTTTGCTTGGCCTAGCTTGGAGTTCTGTTCTCATGTAAGAAAGAAGTGTAAACCAGAGAATATTTCTCAGCTGACGATATTGCAGCAACTGCAGGGAGCAAAGACTATATGACTTAAACTGCCTTATGAGACAAGAAAGTTAGTTGCTTGAAATTGGTCAGCATGCTAATAAAACTTGCTATGCCACTGTGCACAAGACTAGTTTATTTTCATCATCCATTTTGTGCTTGATATAATCCTTGGATATTAAACCATTCTTTTCTGTCACACACTTCATAATTTTTTATCATCAAGGACAGTGGCTTGCATGGCACTTTTTGTCAGTCAAATGATTGCACATACTTAATTTTTAGTTAGTGGACTGTTATAATTCCAGTATTATAATTCTAGTATTTTAGCATTTTTCTATAGTGATAGCTACATTCAGAAAACTTTGCAGTTAAAAAAGGCAGGTCTTTGATGGTGGAAAAACTATAGCTATTATAATTGAAAAATGTTTGAAATCACTAATTATATGATCTGCAGAGACAATTATAGTTGTGGAATGCTCGGTAGACAAAAGACACAACAAATTCTGAGCATTAACAGAAGTTTAGTTGTTGTCTGTCACCCGGGATTGACGTGCTGCTTTATTGATTTTAATGGGTATCTGTAGCTTGGAAATTGTGTAGTAAGTCTCCCTTAAAATTTCCCTTTTGTGTTATATGTTGTTACATTTTTTTAAAATGTTAATGAAGCTGCTTTATTTTGGAAATAGTCTGTAACAGAGTGTTAATGATCTCCTGCTTAATGGCTATCATTCATATAAGCTAGAAGCAAGGCCAGGCACAGGCCCCGGGAGACTGAAAGGAGGGCTGGGTATATTTATTTCTACCAACTTGAGAGCAGAGCCCACATTTATTACCCTTTTAAACCATTCAGCTATGGCACTTCTCCTCAAGTGGGACTCGGTCCTGCTTTTGATAATTAATGTTTATTTCCCTCCTTCACTAAGAAAAGCTGAAACCACTGCTGTATGGCAGGAGTTGGAACGCTACGTTAATAAACAACTCATGGAACACCTAAATGCCAGGGTCCTACTAGGGCAGCGGTTCTCAACCTGTGGGTCGCGACCCTTTTGGGGGTCGAATGACTCTTTTACAGGGATCACCTAAGACCATCGGAAAACACATATTTCCGATGGTCTTACTGAGACACCGCTTATAAAGCTTTCGGCGAGCCGTTTCCAAAGCTAGGGACAAAGCTAGAATTCAGAAATAATCACCTATTCAAAGCCACGCAAGAAATGGGGGGGAGAGAAAAAGAAGAAAGAAAGCGTGGAATTAAAAGCGCTTCTCCTCCTCTCCCCCACTGAGGGGGCTTTTTCCTGCGTCCCACGCGCATTTTGCAAGGGAGTGGGGCGTCGGCGCTGGACACGTTCCATTTCGCACGGTCCCTTTGTGAAACCCCCAAAACGGCAAGGGTGGCGTTTACCTTTCCCAGGCAAATGTGGCAAGTGATGGGCAGCATGAGAGACAATGTAACACTCTCAACGTTCTGAGCCATTGTGGCGTTTTGAATCCCGTGAGCGTGAAAGTACCAACCCACAAAGCTGCAAGCCCTGCAGCATGGATGGAAAGGCGAACCCCTCGCTCTTCCAACTCTCACGCTGCTTAAGGCTTCGCGTACGGTGAGCCACCGAGGCCAATTTCCTCTGTGAGAAGAGAACGCTTTCCCTCTGCTCCCCCCAAACTCTCCTCCTCGAAAGGGGCGGGGCTGAGAGACAGGAACTCCTCAAGCACCACGGCGGGCGGTTCTTAGGGAAATTACCCTCCTCTCTGATCGTTTTGAAATAAAATAATAAAATATACTAAGGGCAATTTGGGATTCATTTCACTCCAAATGCAAAGCTGGGAGATGTAGAGAATGATCAGAAAGTTGTCATTTCTATAACTGAATCTTGTTCGAATAACCAGGAAGAAGACGATCCTAAATTGTCTAATTAGAATAGAATAGAATAGAATAGAATATAGAGCAGAGCAGAGCAGAGCAGAGCAGAATGGAACGGAAAGGAAAGGAACGGAACAGAATAGAATATAGAGCAGAGCAGAGCACAGCACAGCAGAGTAGAAAATATGGAATGGAATGGAACGGAAAGGAATGGAACAGAATAGAATATAGAGCAAAGCAGATCAGAAAATATGGAATGGAATGGAAAGGAACGGAACAGAACAGAGTAGAATATAGAGCAGAGCAGAGTAGAGTAGAAAATATGGAATGGAATGGAACGGAAAGGAACGGAACAGAATAGAATATAGAGCAGAGCAGAGTAGAAAATATGGAATGGAATGGAATAGAATAGGACAGAACAGAACAGAACAGAATATAGAGCAGGGCAGAGCAGAGTAGAGTGTAGAGTAGAGTAGAAAATATGGAATGGAATGGAATGGAATGGAATGGAATGGAATAGAATAGAATAGAATAGAATAGAATAGACAATATGGAAGAGAGAATAAAATAGACAATATGGAATAGAGTAGAGTAGAATAGAATAGAATAGAATAGAATAGAATAGACAATATGGAAGAGAGAATAGAATAGACAATATGGAAGAGAGTAGAGTAGAGTAGAATAGAATAGAATAGAATAGAATTATGTTCAATTTGTAACAATGAAAATATATCCTGCATATCAGATATTTACATTAGGATTCATAACAGTAGCAAAATTACAGTTATGAAGTAGCAACGAAAATAATTTTATGGTTGGGGTTCACCACAACATGAGGAACTGTATTAAAGGGTTGCGGCATTAGGAAGGTTGAGAACCACTGTACTAGGGGGAGACTTTAATGCTAGATTGGGACCAGATGATTATACATTATTTATGAAATATCATCAATACCCACCATTGGAGGTTCCTATACAAACCAGCACCTCCCTCATAGACTCTCTAAAGACATTAGAGCTAATTATGTTGGCCTCTGTCTTGCAAAGTTGGTGAATAAATTTAACTTTTTCATATCTAACGGCTCATGGGCTGGCGACTATCCTGGCGAGTTTACATTTATGGAAGGGACCAAAACTAGCACCATTGATTGTATCTTAACTTCTATGGACTTACTACATTATATAGAAAATTTTGAAGTCCTGCCTTACCTAGAAAGTGATCATCTACCACTGTGTATTCACATGAAGCCCTTTATCTGGCAGATACCCTCCAAGGACCATTTTATCCCTGCAATTTCTACAGTAGGCCTAACAAGATGTCGGGTCAAATGGACCCAACAACTTGAGGAGAGCCATAACAGGATAATTTTCAAAAAATTTGCACAGCCTTTATATCAGCTAACCTGACTCAAGACTTATTAGAACTATATAAAACTTTAATTTATGAGCTATAACCATTATTAATACATGACCGAAATTTCTCAGTTAAGAGGCCCTGCATCGCCTCCAGACCATGGTTTGATAAGGATTGTGTAGAAGCCAAGAAAGCTCTTAACTTGGCATACAAGGAGTACAAAAGTGAGACTGGATATGGCAATAAAGCAATTCTTAAACAATTATTCACACTTAAAAAACAATTTAAGCAATTGATTGCACTCAAGAAGAGACAAGACACAAGGTCTTCCTGGGAACAGCTATTGTGGCAGGAAAGCAAAAGAACTCTTCTTTATTCTGGCATCTAATAGCTTACCACTCTGAAAGAATCTATATCCCACTAGACTGCCATATATCTCCTATAACTTGGGAACTTTACTTTCAGAGAATGTATGAAGACCCCTCCAACGAGAGTACAAGGTATACAATGAAAGATATACCTGAGTAGCCTCCAGTCTCAGAGTCTGAAATTAAATCCTTCATTGGCCAACTCAGGATCGGGAAGGCTCCAGGAGCTGACTTCAATTCAGCTGATTTACTAAAGAACAATATGGAATGGTGGATACCCGTCCTGGCAGCGCTATTCACCTATATTGACTCCACCTGCCATGTCCCAGAGGATTGGAGCTTGGCAATTGTCCCAATTTATAAAAAGGGAAAGAGAAATGACCCTGCCAATTACAGACCAATAAGTCTGCTAAATATAATCAGCAAACTCTATGCCAAACACCTCAAGATAAATTAAAGGAGTGGCTGGATCTTGAGAAACTGATTATTGAAGAACAAGCCGAGTTTAGAAAGGGGAGAGGCACCATAGATCAGTGCTTAGTTCTTTATCATTTGATTGAAAAATATGTATCAAATAGACCTGTATCATTATACGCTGCCTTTATAGATCTCAAGGCAGTTTTTGATATGGTTACAAGGACTAAGCTATGGGAGAAGGTGGAAGCTGCTTCAATTGATCACAGGCTTCTCCATCTGTTACGTGCCTTACATACTAAAACATCCCTCAAGGTGAGGTGCAATATGCAAGGGTCCCTCTCAAAGACAGTTGAAACTCAAAAGGGGGTTAAACGGGTGCATTTTGGCCCCCTTGCTTTTCAATTTTTATATAAATTACATGGCAAAATGGTTAAATAAACCAAATTACCACCCCCAAAAAATAATTTAATAATTTAATTTATATACCGCCCTTCTCCCGTAGGAGATTGAAGCATTGCCCTGCTGCTATATGCAGATGACCCTGTGATCCTCTCCAGGACTCCAGTTGGCTTAAAAGAGCCTTGCGAGCCCTCATCCAGTATTGCAATTACAATAAACTGGACATAAATTATGAGAAAACAAAGGTTATGTCTTTTGCAAAAAGGCCAAAACTGTACTCATGGTATTTAAATAGCCATAAAATAGAGCAGGTAATCACCTTTAAGTATCTAGGGGTGGTCATCCATACCACTGGCTCACGAAAAGCACATGGAGAATACGCGGCTGCCTCTGGCCAACGATCAGCGAACACCATCCTTAAATTTTTCTACACAAAGGGAGGACACTATGTTCCAGCCGCAATTAAGCTCTTTCTGGCCAAGTCGCTAGCACAGCTTCTCTACGGGTCCTTGCTCGGACCCTCAGCTTCGTGTTTCACACCATTGGAAAGAGTTCAATCCAAATTTATTAGAACAATTCTTCAGATGCCATGTTGTGTCTCAAATGCACTTCTGTGCCTGGAGACAGGATTGATAAAAGTCGAAGCAAGAATCTGTACAGCTTCCTTAAATATCTGGCTAAGGCTTACCGTAATTTTTTTCTGCAAGGCCTTGCTCCATTAATCCTTCAAGACAAATGCTCCTCTTCATGGATCAAGGCAGTCAAGTCCAACCTTGCCAAACTAGGCTTCTCTTCAGCCTCAATACTCAAATTGGACTACAACCAAGCAAAACAAACCTTGTGACAAAGGATAGAGGACATTGAGAGGCAAGCGGAATTAAGTATAGCTCTGCTGTTTCTGGCTCCAGACTCTACTAGATATGTTATCTCCAGTGGCTGCTTAAGGATGACTAGACAGTGATCACAGTGCAGGTGGCTAGATTCTGTGCAGCAGCACTGGGGTTTCACCAGAAATATAAATATTTTTAGATCTTTTTAATAATCTTTATAATTAATTTTATTACGTGTTTTTATTCAGCATTAGACCATACTCTGTATTTTTATTGTCAGGTCAGTATGATTCAGTTTCTCTGAAGGTAGCTAGGTTATGTTATACTGTCTGTAAAACTAGGCAGACTTTGGTCATCCATTGATCACATCATTAATTGTAATATATTGCTATGCCTTCCTGTGTTTGGTTCTGTTTAGTTTTGTTTTATTTGAATGTTTAATTTTACGTGTTGGCCTATGGCTGTAATAATAAACTGTATGGTGTGGTACCATTGATGCTTACATGAGCTTTGGAATATAGAATATTAGTACTAATAGTAATAATAAAGCAAGAGAGGTTATAAAACAAATTATGACTGAAAAATAGAAAATGAGGCAAGTGTCAAATAACAAGCATGGAAACAGACAACAAACCAAAAAAAGTGGTAAAGGAAGACACTAGCTTGGTTGTCAATTAAATTATCTTAAGACCTCAATGTAATTTCAAGGCTCCAGTTTGCCCATGGGAAGGCAAAACACTAAGCCTAAAGTCCACACCTTGACAGCTTTTGTGCCCCACAAAATCAAGAAAGTAAGCCATCAAAATCTGTAGTCTCACAATTATGCACATGAATGTAGCACTTTGAAATTTCTGCAGCCATTATTCAAGCCTGCATTCTGTACAAGATAAGAAGCTGTATTTATAGATGGCAAAACAACAAATTAAAGCAAATGAAAAAACTGGACTTGGCTTTAGCAGAGAACATAATGCATGATAACAATCACAAGAAATAGACTGTAAACCAAACAAATAACAAGCAAACCTTGAACCCACACAGTAGAAGGTCTCTCTACTGAATTGAACAGCAAAAATTAGTGATTGATGGGAGCTGTACTTTTGGAGTTCAAACTAAGAATATAAAAGGAGAGGTAAATTTGGTTGAATCATGATGGTTTGAGCAAAGGAATGAGTAGTTTGAAGTTTGGACTAGTACACTTTGCTGCTTTCTTGAGTAAATTTATCTAGAAAAAAATATTTCAAGCAAACAATCAAATCAAAATAACAAAGAGAACCATGCAACAACATAAGAGCTGTGGTGAATCAAACAAAAGGACTAGTAATTTGACTTCCAAGGAGGCAACCTGACAACTGTAGAGAGCCATGTGGAGTACTGTTCTGCAGGACATCTGAAATTTCCTGATGGAGACTCTTCAGCTAGTTTAAGTAATGTTGTTGGATTAGATTGGGGGCTTGAAAGTTTACATTTTTATTTATCTAGTATGTCCATGTTTTTTGCAATTCAAAGAAAAATATATTCAGAGTCATGAACTTCTTTTATAGTAAAATCAGGTTAATTAGCATGGATTTCTCAAAATAGAAATTACTTTAAATAAATGCAGTTTTATAGGATACCATGGCTGAGCTTCTCATTAGCATCTGATGGACGAACGGATTATGAGCTATGAAATTGGGAACCTATGTTACTTGTTGTTGGATTAGATTGGGGGCTTGAAAGTTTACATTTTTATTTATCTAGTATGTCCATGTTTTCACAATTCAAAGAAAAATATACTCAGAGTCATTCATTTTTATTTTTAAAAACTCAATCATTTATAAGTGTGTGTGCACAAAGTACACACATACAAATAAATGTAAAATTAATGGTTAAACATTTGAGCATAATTATAGAGAAGTTTAGGTCTTGAATATATATATGATTTTTCCATTTCATCTATACTTAGGTATATGTGGTATAACTGGATATAAAGAATAATATCAAGATAATGGTCAGAGTATATCTACTGAATTTTTATTTAGATATTAAATGAGCAAAATATATCTATAACATGAGAATAGAGAAAAAGAATATTGTTCTGATTTCTCTGATTTTATAGATCGGATTTTGAAAACAAACTCAGAACATTTATATTCTTTTATTAGTGTGCCAACTAACCAGTATGTCTGCTAATATGTATACAAATCAGGTATTTTTGAAAGCATGTGAATAGATAAGTGATTAACTGGCTTTGTGTGCAGGCATACAAATATCTGATTTGAATGTACAGTTTGTTAAAGAAAAAGCAAATATTTTTGAACTGAGAATAAATTTACAAATGATAGAGTAACCCAACTTGCTATGTTGTAGATTCTAGATGCAAGAGGATGACTTTCTGCATTAGGTAGGAATGAATAAAAAAGCTCTTCTATGGAGCAAAAATAAACTTTTGGAAAATGAAGTGTGACACATTTCAAAAGAATCTGCTGGGCATTATTGCATTCCAGTTTTTACGAAACCAGAATTAAGATGAAACCATTAATTACTACTTGAGGACTTAGATTTCTTAGCTTTTGAATCTGTCTGTCACACTATATTTTTAATCAAGAAAAATTCAGACATGAAGATTGATACACAGTATAAATTTTTACATGCTTAATTCTTTTATTTTTAAGCTTTTTAGCATTTGCTAATGTAGTATTTGTTTAAAATATCAATTTGCAAGGACTATATTTTAAAAATCATGTTTTTTAAAAAATATAGACATTTTATTTGGAAATCTGAAATTATTTAAATCATTAAAGATCAATTCATCTATTTTTTTCATGTTCAAGGGTTTTTACCATTTAGTGATATGCTTCCACTACACGAGAAAATATTGGCCAAGTTTTTTCTGCCCTTCAGAACTTTATATTCATTGTTACATATTCAACTCAAATCAGTTCCCTTGAAGATTATATAAACTATTTAAATAAACATTATATGAATAATATATTTATTTTAAGACTAAGAATTGAAAGCTAATTTTACACAATTTTCAATTCCTTATGTTCTGAATTTATATATATAAATTATATTCAAGAACTGTAGGAATACAGTAGAAAGTATTTGAAGCATTCTATCTCACAATTGTGAGTCGTTAAATAATTGTTCAGAATCTGAATACAATTAAACAACTCTGCATATTTTCATCCTTAGGAGCAGTGTCAGTCAGTCAATGTTTATTATAGTCAAAGATCAGTACAATCAAAAATACTCAAAGAGTATCTAATTAAAAGTTCTAGAACAGAATAATAATAAATAACAAAAAAATCTATATTAATCTATTGGTATCCTATCTGTCAGTTGCACGTAAACAATAACACGGGCTA
This sequence comes from Protobothrops mucrosquamatus, assembly GCF_001527695.2. Lineage (NCBI taxonomy): Eukaryota > Metazoa > Chordata > Lepidosauria > Squamata > Viperidae > Protobothrops > Protobothrops mucrosquamatus. The sequence continues at coordinate 347,683 of NW_015386855.1, read as the reverse complement.
AACTATAATATAATAGCAGTCCTTAAATTGTGAAGGCATATAGTCATTAGATACTAAAATGCAACAAAGTGATAATACTAAAAATTTGGTGCATTAATTATATAAAATAGCTATAATAGTTTATTCATCAGGTTCCAAAGAATCTTTAGTGCTACTATGCAGAATCTAGCGACCTGCTCTTTCATTATGATCTGTTCATCTTTAAGCAGTCACTGAAAATAAATGGTGTCAGAATAGCCAAGTTACCTATTACTTAACCAGGAAAATAAATTTTGTTTGAATGTCTCTATAAAAAGGGCAGCGAAGAAGGACGTATTCAGAAGTTTCCGCCTCTCCAGAACCACAGGGACAAAACCTTTCAACCAATGGTATCCCATCCAGGGTGGCTGATGGAAGTATGTGGCATTGTGCAAGCGAAAAGGCTTTCTGATGATTAAGATAACTGGCAGGGGCGACGGTGTACCTGATAGAATCTGGAGCCCGAAACATTGGAGCTTTCCTAAATCTGCTTGCCTCTCTATGTCCTCTACCCCTTGTCTCAGGGTTTGTTTTGCTTGATCATAGTCCAATTTGAATATTGAGAATGGAGAAAAGCCTAGTTTAACAAGGTTGGATTCAACAGCCTTGATCCATGAAGAGGATGGTGCAAGGCCTTGAGGAAAAAAATTAAGTTTTAGCCAAAGATTTAATGAAGCTATATAAATTCTTGCTTCACTAGGAACAAGGTAGTTTGCATTTTTGGCATGAGATAGTGATTATAGATGTTGTATATCCCTTCTATTCCTTTCCACTTTTAAAAACCTCTTCCAACTAAAATCTGCATCATTTTTTAAATTCCAATATTAATTCTTTACTGACTTTTTAATAAATTTCATATATCCATATGTTATGACAATATCAATTCTACATTGTATTAATGATTTTTTAAAAATATATTAGGATTACTAATTCTGGCTACAAAAATTAAGACAACTTTAGATGGTACCTCAAGGGTCTCTATGTTACCATTTTGCAATTGTCTGGAATTGTGAAGCATTAATTAGTAACAGGTTAGCTAAAAATATGTTCATCTGATAATATTCAGATAGTTTGGTTAGGTTGTATCATATGGATTTGACCTCTGTAAAGTAACTTGGAAAATCCAGTTTTTATCAGTTGACTGCTAGAAAAAAAAAATTAAGGATGAATAGTCAGAAATTTCTGTCTCTCTTTTTCTGTAGTATCCAGCTAGTTTTATCTAAAACCCTATTTGGAGTAATTTCATTCAAGAGCTGACCAAGTAGTCAGATTGCATTCAATTTTTGGCCTCCCTGCTGAGTTAGTACCTTATTATTTTGGCAGTTTTCATGATGAATGCAATCTATCAGAATGAAACTACCCACTTGTACAGGCTGGCAACTATAGAACTGTTGCTATAGGTCAGGTCCACACCAGAAATTGATCTAGAATGGTCCATTACCTATATATTTTTGCACAAAGTCTTGCCTGTAAACATTAGAGTTACCAAAGGATACTTGAACATCCCCGACCCTGGGTCACAAATAAAATAAGATGAAAATAAACATGACAAGTTGCACCCATGGGATATGTACTTGTTAGATAATGTGGTTCTGTAGACCATATAGCTGTGGGCAAGTAGCTATAAAGATTTTAGCTTTTGTCAAGTATCTCACTGTTTGGAATGCTGAGAGAAAAGCAGAAGTAGTTGGACTCTCTTTAATCCACAAACAATGAAGACAGAAAATTATACATTTCTGCAATAAAACATTTTTCAAAGCTAGCAAAACCCTGGATTTGACAGGACTGAATTTTATCCCCATGGTAGCACTAGGAGTTGGACATTTAGGATAAATGAATATATATTCCTTGTAGTGAAAATTCTGCCCTGCCTAATGGTGGTGGTGGTGAATGTTCTCAAGTGCCCTTCTATTTATTTTTTGAATGCATTTTGAGGAGGTTAGGTAATGAAAGCCCTTCAAATGTACTTTGCAAATTGGTTAACTAAGGCTACTTACACTTGTTTCCTTGTTTTTCTGGTCCCTACTAATTCTGTGGTTGAACTAAATCTTAGAGTATTAGAAACTGTATGTTTCTAATTTGGGTGGACATATTGGGAATATGTATGTACATTACTAACATAGTTTAACTTTGCATCTTATTTCTGTGAAAACAATGAGGGATACCAGGGTTTTGTTTACATGATCAGAGATACTCAAAGAAGGAGTAGAGGTTACCGTTTCAGGTTATTACCTTGAATAAACTGTTTCTATATCAGCTCACAAAGAATTCTACATCTTTCCCAGACCTATCATATATTGTATTTTTGTCATTACCAATATATCCACCTTGTCAGGCAATATTTGTACAGTTAAGAGTTGGAATAAGGCAAAATATACCTTATGGCAAAGCATGGGATATTTCATTTTCAGTATTTTATATAGTCAGCAATTTTATCTATTTGGATCTGCCTTGCAACAGGGTTTCCTAAGTCTTTTTCCTACAGTTTCACTACTGGTTGAAACTGGATGATGATGAAAATATGGCTGGTCAAGAGGCTGCCATTATAATCAGAAAAGTTGACTTTTAAAACTGAAATTATTTAGCTGATATTTCTATTAATTAATCATAGTAGCAACTTGCAGGAAATGCCAAACAAAACTCAACTGTCAAAACAGAATCAACCAGTAAATGTAAAAATATTTATAGTATCCACTTCAGATGAAGTTGTTGCAGAAATGAGAAATGTTTATATTTACAGAATATAAATATACATAGTGACTAATCAAAATAATGTTCTGAAAGTGACTACTAATTTACATGGTGAATGTATTCTATCTGCACAATAACCTGGTGTGTTACTCATGGCAGGCATGAGAACTTTGACATACATATGCTTAGCATTGTTTTTTCCAATGAGTCAATATAGATATTGAGAGATGTGCATCTGTCATTTAAGCTTTCCATATTTATTGTAAGAATTAAACGTTCAACTTGATTTGCCAGTAAATTGCATACTTATCCTTCTTGATCCTGAATTCTTCCAAGAAGAATTGCTCTTTCATTTAATTGATCTTCAACGTATTCTTAAGAAGAGACATAGACAATGAAAATATGATTGTCCATAAAGTAGCTAAAATATACAACTTGAAATCTGATGTCTTACTCTGTTTGGCTTATATTAAAAAGCCTATATGTGCAATGACCACAACGAGAGAAAATTATGAAACAAAGTCAGATTTCCCCCCCTATCAGAATAGCACTATATGCAGTGTAGCAGGAAATGGTTTTGCATGACAGTACACATGTAAATGTCATTGCATATGTCATTTACACGATATAAGTCTGTAATGTAAGATTCAGGATGGCAGTGGAGAAATCTGTCTCTGTTACACGAAATAAAATGGTCTTAGTAAAAAATGGCTAGCAATTTTCCCTCCCTGAGTGTATAATGATACAGTAACAGTAGAAAACAAAACTATGAAAAATAAACCATTTCTCAAACCAAAATATCTACAAGACAGGTAATCTCAATTGCTGGAAAAAAAGTAG
>NW_015386855.1:326634-339134 GCF_001527695.2 Protobothrops mucrosquamatus | reverse complement strand
TAACAAAAGAATACTGACACATGTATGCATCAAATTGGAGGCTATTGGGATTAGAGGGTAAAAGATATGAAGAACAGTTGCAGGAATTGGATATGTCTAGTTTAATAAAAAGAAGAGGTGACATGATAGCAATATTCCAATATTTGCGGGGCTGCCACAAGGAGGAGAGGGTCAATCTATTATCCAAACCATCTGAAGGCGGGACAAGAAGCAATGGATGGAAACTAATCAAGGAGAGAACCAACCCGAAAATAAGACCTGGTGCGTCTTTTGGAGGCAAAATAAAATGCACATATACTTTAAATGCACATACCATGTTTCCCTGAAAATAAGACCGGGTCTCTTTTTTTTTTTGCCTCCAAAAGAGGCACCAGGTCTTATTTTTGGGGGATGTCTTACTCATCTCCAGCACCGACAACCCCGCTCAGCCGGTCCACTTCTGCGGCAGAAGGAGAAGCTTCATTCTGCAGCTGCATTCTGGCCTGCATTTTGCAGTCAGGCCTTTCTGGAAGGCCTGTGCAGCCGAAAACCAAGCTATGGATTCAATCTCTCAGCTGCAGAGGTCTTGCAGAACCAAGCTATTTCTTCCAGTCTCCTAAACATCTTGTTGCTCTTCTCTGCACTTTTTCTAGAGTCTCAACATATTTTTTATAGTGTAGAGACCAAAACTGGTTGCAGTATTCTAGGTGTGGTCTTACTAAGGCTTTATAGAGTGGTATTAGTACCTCACGTGATCTTGATTGAATCCCTCTGTTAATGCAATTTAGGATTGCATTGGCTTTTTCGGCTGCCGTGACACACTGGAAAGTCCCTTCCAGCTCTATTCTATTCTATTCTATTCTATTCTATTCTATTCTATTCTATTCCTGCCAATTTTGCCATCTCCGCCAATTCCATCCATTTAATCCCAATGTAGGTGTTTGTAAGTGATCCCACATTTGTGCTATAAAAGTCTTGCTGCTGTTATCATATATAAAACAAAGTTCTATAAGATCTTTTATTTTGCTTGTCTGTTCACCCCAAAAGAAAAACCTCTGGTTTCAAATGTATGTTTATTTTTAAAAATCCTCTGAATCAAAATACAGATTTGGTCCCCATATTTTCTAGGTTTATTTCATGTCTACCAAAGACGAAAACATGTTCCTTCGATTTGATTTCATTTAGAATGAGTATTTTAAATACCATTATACATTTTTTACAATTTATCTGGTATCAAATATCAATGATATATTATAGAAGTTCTCTTTAAGATTAAAATTCACATAAATTTCTTTAACATATTCTCCCATTGGTCCAATTATATAATTTTTTGCCTAATGATAGTATTTAACTTGCTCATCCTTTGTTTACATTTTCAATAAATGTATAATAATAATAATAACAACAACAACGTTATTATCACTTTGAAAGTACACCAATCGGCATACATCAAAATGAAATTTTGTTGCATATAGCTCTCAAAGGGTCACCACTTGTTCATGGCCAGCTCAAGTTACAGATCTTCCATTTTAGTCTCTAGGGAGCGAACGATGGCAAACAGGACAGATGGAAATGGAGCTCCATGTGGATTATCCCTCAAATTAGCTTGTATTCCTGCACGACAACCTCACCTCCTTTTCTTTTTCTGATCTTGTCTCTTCCACTTTTTCCTTAAAGAGGCCTCACTCCTTTTCGCCCCTGGAGAATGCTGCCGCCACCACCAACTCCTCCAAAAGCCTCTCTCCCATCCTCTGGGCCTGCCGACAGCCTCATCCAGTTCCTTTGCTCCATAAGCCCTGGGACCTCTCCTCCTCTGCCTCCTTTGGAAACAGCCCTTATTTGCAATAGAATCCGTCACTGGGCCAGCAGTCAGATCTTGCTGCCAGCAGAACAATTTCAAACAGCACCAACGACTTTTAATGGTCTCACCAATAGTTCTGAAACAGCTAGAAACTCGCCATGCCAGCAAAGATTGTCAGTCGTATGTTGTATGTTACCTTAGTTCCACCACATTGCTCAAACACATTAAAACCTTCCTGATCATGTGGCCTATATCCCTTAATATCCTTCCCATAACTCTTCACCTTTGAGAGCCAATACAGCCGCAGCCGATCCAGGTGCCGCCATCTTATATCATCAAATGTTTATACATCTTAGCAATAATATCATCATTTGTACACAATTCCACATCAAATTCCGTCCTACACCTATAATTTTCAAAGTCAGTTCTTTTTGTCAAATTTAAATCTTCCCATTAGATAGAATAATGGAGAACCAAATCTTTGTGTTTTTTGTCTATGTGTGTGTATGTGTTTGTGTTTGTGTGTGTATGTGTATGTGTATGTGTATATTTCCAATTAGAGATTGTCTCTTGTTGTTAATGTAAGGTCCCTTGAAAGAAAGACAGTATATCAGTGTAAGTTAATCATTTTTATTTAACTGTCATCTCTCTTCTGAAAAAGATTTCTTGGAATGACGACCATAAAGGTATTTTAGGAAAGAGTCTTGCTTTATATGTATTCCAAATTCTCAGTATGACATGTCTAGTAAAATATTTTTTAAAATTTACATAAACGTTAAGTTTGTCATATCACAAATAGATATGTGGTATGACAAAATCACCCATTCCACACAAAACAGCAAGCTGTAAAATACAACTTCAAATCTGATAATATTAGCTCTCTTTCTTTAGTATCCTAGAGCAATTAGTATTAATTTTCTGTTTCTTGCCTTGCCAAACAAATTTAAAAATATCTTTTTGCCATTTCTTAAATGCTATGTCAGTTGTCAATATAGTAATTGTCTGAAATAGAAGTAACATTCTAGGTAAAACATTAAACTTAATATCACAGATTTATGGTGGAGGAGCAAAATTTGGAGAAAGTCAAGAGGCAACCCCACCAAAAAAATAAATAAATCCTTGCCCTACTCGTGTTTAGAATTGTGACCTACTCTTTCTCTTTCTCACACACAAACATAATTTTTATTTATCTTTTTAAGAATAATAACTATAACAAACTAAATTAGAATAGAAAAGGTAAAGAAAGAAGAAAAAGCAGAAAAAGCTAAAAGAAAAGGAAATAGAAGAAAATGGGGGGAAAAGAGCAAAATATAAAGAAAGATGTAAAGACATAGAGAAGTAGTTCCCAATACTCTTTATAGCAGTTACAAAAGTATAATGTAAGTATAATTACATTTTAATTACTATCTCTAAAGTTATGATTTTTTCTATAATCTATCTTGTATAATCATCAAAATCATAAATCATTGGAATTGATTTTAATATGCATTGAAAAGCTTGATGCAGCCCTTGAATCCAGTCTTAATGTAAATTTGCTTTATTTTATATATGAGAACAATTTATTAAGGATTGTATTCCATTAATATGTTTAGTAGGACCAGAATGTGCCTAAGAATATGTAGGACAGTTTTCTCTGTTTAGTTGCTTTTGCATCAGCTGCAAGTAAGGAAGACATTTATAATCTTGTTAAAATGTTAATTTTTTGTGGTATTTTCTAGTTTAATCTTTATGCTATCTTGAATTTGCTATATAGCCTTAGGAAAGTTATAAATTCCTAAAGAAATAAGTACTTTCTTACAATATAAAAAAGTATGTTACTACTTACACCTTATATTACAAAAGTTATTTCTTGCATGAAGGAATAAACATTGCTTTCTTCATTTTAGCACAGTTACTTCTAAAAGGATCAAATTAGATACATTAGCCCTTGGAGAATTGTTGCTGCAATGTATATTTTGCTGTGGATAGAAAAGCTAATGAATTCACTTTTAGTAGCATCAACTTTTATTTCAGAGTTCTTTCTGTTCTCGTGATTTGTTTGTCCTAAGAATGTAAGAACAGAGATATGTTTTCATCTAAACATCTATATTGTCTAAAGATCATTTACAGCAGATTTATATACATGTATTTTTATACTTTGAGAAACAGTCTGGATTCTTTATCCATTTGTTTTTGTAGTATTATGACATTTTATAAGATGATTGATTGTACCATGTTGAAAGCCTACCATGTAATCATCTATTTTTAAATGCTCATTTATCCTACCCAACATTAAAAATATCTAGCAATAATTCACAAGACATGTGAAATGTAAACTTTTGAGCCTGATAAAATCTGATGTGTCTAGAATTAGAGTGCCACAGTTCTGAGGTCTTAAAAAAACAGATCACCATTGAAAAGAGAGTCAAAGTTAAATCCATATTTAAAGATGCTTGGCCTGTCTCTCTTTTTAAGGCATCTATGCATGTATAACTGGAAGTTAAGTCCTATTAAACAAAGTGAGCCTTTTGAGTAAAGATAACATTGAGTAAAGAGTGTAATTTATTGAGGTGGATTATGGATCTTAGCATACAATTAATAGCAAACTCCATTGGTGCCAAGAAGAATAGCAAATTTTGTATATATATTAGGGTCATTATAAACTACTGCAGTGAAGTCCTATTTTGTTTAAACTAAAGGTTTATTGTTTTAAAACAGACAATAATAGAATTTCCATTTGTATCACAGATTTCTTCTTACCAATTAACATGAGAGAGTGTGACTCAAACTAAAATTTAAACTGTTTATAAAAATATTATTAGTCCACCCAGTTTCCCTTTTCTCTACTATAATATCTGATGAATGTTGCTTCATATTATGAGGCATCCTTCTTAGGAAACATCCTTTCCCCTGAAATTAGATTGGCCCCATCCCTTTTGATATTCCGAAAGGCTCTCAAAACCCACGAGAGCAGAGACCTGGCTAGATAGCTCCATGGTTAAAGCCATTTTTCATTTTCCCTTCACTTTGATTGTAGTTTGGATTTTTAGGTTATTTGTTATTACAGTTTTTTATATCTGAATTTACTGTTTTTATATTATTTTATCTTTAATATACATAAAACTGTTTATCTGGTCTGTGCACCACCCAGAGTTGTCTTTAGTGAGATGGATGCCTATACAAATTTGATTAATAAATAAAGAAATAATGTTAACATTTCACATTACTCTAATCCCATTCTATATTATTGAGGGTTGTAATGATAAGAACCATGGAACTTTATAATGTTTTGTCATGAAGTAAGTTGCATCAGTTGCTAAGGAATTAGAGCTGTGGTTGCTTTTTTCAAGAGTAGTAATATGCTTGCTGTGTATTGTAAGTAAATATAAAGATATAATGCAATCAATGAGTTAAAGATGTGATATATGAATATTTAAATATCCAGTGTTCAATTAAAATATAAAATCAAAGCAGTTAAACAAATTTACCTGAGCGATATAAAATCTGCCACTCTAATATTACAGAGATGGCCAGTATTTATGGAATGTTGGAACAAAATGTTAAGAAGTTATACGGTACGACCACCATACCTGGACTACAAAAATCCTGATGACCACTGATACTGCAAAGATATCTTGGATGCCATATAAGGGTTATTTGGATTTTTGCAACTCAGGTCTAATGGCCCAGCTGTAAAATCAAAATTAACTGTTGCTGCTATAATGTAATTTATAGAATAGACCAATGGTTCTCAGTCTGTGGTGCGCGGACCCCTGGGGATCCATGAAACTGTCACGGGGTCCACAAAGACTTGAAGAAATGTTATGATTTAAATCTTGAGTTATTTAAAAGGGGTCCGTGGTGAAGAAAAATTGAGAACCACTGGAATAGATATTATGTATTTTTTTAAAAACAGGAAAAAAGTTACAAGAATGCTAAATATCATTTTATTTTCATACATTTGCCAATATATTATTCTAATTTGTAAATTTTAAACAACAAGAGAGAAGTTCTAAATAAAACATGGACCACGTACCTTACCTTGTAATGTTAATTACTAGGATGAAACAGCCTATGGCACAAACAGGACACACCATCAGGCTTTGGTTATTTTCAACTAGACAACTGAATGAGTAGATAGCCTAAGTATGTGTCAGGCTACACATCTGTGGCACTTCTAGCCTTCAAAGTAAAGTAATAGTTAAAGAGAATAATAGTTACGATATATCCATGGACAAGTTATTGTATCATAAAATTATATGGAACAAATAGTTTGCACTTATGGCAAATGTTTATTAAATATTCTACTCAGGTGTTAAGAAGGAAAACAATTTATCTCCAATCTTTCTTCTATAGGTTCCTGTATCAGTGGCCATGATGACTCCCCAAGTGATCACCCCTCAGCAAATGCAACAAATTCTTCAACAACAAGTTTTGTCTCCTCAGCAGCTCCAAGCACTTCTTCAACAACAGCAAGCAGTTATGTTACAGCAGGTAATGTTGGATATCTCTTTGGATAATTAGCAGGATTCCAGCTTATTATATAATCAGCCTTATTTGCTAGTGAGAAGTCATATGTTTGCTCTTAAAAAAAGGAATAATATAAATCTGTGACAAATTTCTTACCCTAAAACATTTCAAGGACCTAGAGAATTGATTTTGCAACTTTGAATACAACTTTAACATCTAGTTCAGGAATAACAATGGCAAGTGGAGTGTGAAGAGGAGATTTTAATTTTGTATCCCACCTTTATTATTGTTTATAAATATATCAAGGTGACAAATGTACCTAATACAGTACATCTTCCTCCTCCTATTTTCCCCACAATAACCCTGAAATAAACCAATGTTTATTTCAATGTTGAAATGTTCAAGAACTTAAATACTTTATGAGTGATCAGTTGAATAAATAATGTAAATATACTTTAAGATAGTTGCTTTAAAATTATATGATGTTAGCAATTCCTTTAGATAACTGGAAGGGGGTTGGGAAATTTGAACTTAAGTATTTTTTAATCAAATGGAAACAGAAGTTAGAATGAAAGGAGTAAATCTGGAATGAAAGTCAAGAATCCCCGATACCTCTGATTGCAAACCAAAGAACAATATTGTCACATATCATTACAATATCTATTATCACTTTTAACTGAACTTAAGAGGAATATAATTAATTATCATGATGAAAATATTATGTTTATTTTCAGAATGTTTAAACAAGATATGTTGTTTCATAGAAATTACACTGAAATAACATTTGGCTATACATCTGGCATGTTGTTAATCCTGCACAAGCAGATTATCGAACTCTGCACCCTTATTACATATGAGGAAGTAGATATTCTGTTTAGGGAGAGCAGGCAGGCAGGCAGGCAGGCAGGCAGGCAGGCAGGCAGGAAGGAAGGAAGGAAGGAAGGAAGGAAGGAAGGAAGGAAGGAAGGAAGGAAGGAAGGAAGGAAGGAAAGCATTAGTTTGCCTTTGTTGTCTATGATCTAGAATATGGATCTTCTTATGCTTTTTTTTAGGATACTTTGAAATCTGCACTGAGATATTTCAGAATTGAATTTAAGAGGACAGAAGTCTATATAGAGTTGCATCTTCAAATTTTATTTTTGTTTTATGGTATAGTTCAGTGACTGCCACATACCAATCTAGAAGAGTTTAGGAGATACATAATATGTGAAACTTTACCTTTATTTATTAAAGTCAAAATGATTTATTCAGCAACAACTTCAAGAGTTTTACAAGAAACAACAAGAGCAGTTACATCTTCAGCTTTTGCAGCAGCAGCAGCAGCAACAGCAACAGCAACAGCAACAACAGCAGCAACAACAACAACAGCAGCAGCAGCAACAGCAGCAGCAGCAGCAGCAGCACCCAGGAAAGCAAGCAAAAGAGGTAGAGCCTAAATAACTAATCAATAAATTATTTCTGCAAGTAGGGCAGCTGGGGAGGAGAATAATAAGTTATTCTGATTATGTTGATTTTTGTTTGGTGTTTGTTTTTGCAAAGGTCATCTTTATAGGAAGCTGTTGGTATTGAAATAATTCCAAGATAGCTCATTTAGACAATATTGTGTACAAATAATGTCCCCTTAGGATATTATTCATATAGAGAATATCTTGGGTGAACTAAGATATCTGTAGATACAGATTTTGCTTCTTAAGTATGATTCCATAATTGAAGAGGTTGGGAAAAATGCTCTGTGCTGTGATTGCAGAAATCACCACCAGGAAGTGACAGCTGTATCCATGGAGATTCTGGTTCATACAAGACATTCTCTGTGCAAAAATGTCCTTGGGGAACATTGCAAGAAGACAAAACTGACTTCATGAAATGGCCCATAGAATTGGTAAGATGATCAGATAGATTGCTACAGTAGATAGAATAAATATGATACAATAAATAGTTGGATTACACAGATTGGAGGTTATATAGAATGATTTTATATTGGGCATAATATTTACATTGAGTACTCTGAATATTCATTCAGTAAAATGATGGATTCTGTATAAATTTTAAATATCAGCATTTTAAACTTTAAAGAACTGGATTATATAATAAAGGATATGATTGTAATAGTTCATTTAAATCTTTCTATGAGAATGTTACAGTCCTTAGCCCTTTCATCCTGAAGGTCAGTTCTTAAATACATTCAGTGAAACTAATAACAATTGAAATAGAATGCCACAGCTTCTTTTGTTTGCAGTTATGGAGGCTGAAGTTTGCCATCCAGTTCTATTGTCTTTCAGTGTTCATACAGTGGTGAACAAAGTACTGATTGACTGATATATGTAAGGAAGCTTGAACTGATGAAAGACTTACCTTCTCTTTGTGATATAGGAAAGGGATGACTCAAGTGTATCCCTAGTTCAGAAATGGATAATGGCTAGTAGAAAATTGTAAAAAAAAATGGGCATAGATTTTGAAGTCACAGACCCTGATTAATGAACTGTTACTGTATGTTTGGAATGGTGAGTAGAAAGTTGCAGTTTGATGTGCTCATAAATCAACCTGACAAGCCAGTTTCTCAGGCCTAGCTTGCACCTGTCAGCAAACTGCATCAGCTATAAATATAATACAAACAAAACATGTTCAAGTAGTTAAATTAATCAGCAGGTATCCTAGACATTGTCTAGTAGCTGCCCATTATGCAAACATGCACCATCCAGTTCTGACCTCCCAAGGCATTGTTTCTGTTTGGATTTGTAAATAGAATTTCAGACAGCTATCAACTATAGAATAGAAATTGCTCCCTTATTTCTCCTGAGGCTCTGAGCAATCCACACAACTTGCTCCATTATGCAGTTTGTTTTCCAATGAGCGCATCAGAAGTTTCTCTTCTCCAAACTAAAAAAAGGAAAGGTCTTCCACAGCAGCTTGTCTTTCTCTGAAGTGTGACTACATTCATATAGCCTCCTGAGCCTAAAGAACTCTGGCTTGTCTAGTAACGCCTCACAAAATAGGAAGTTAGCTCTTTCCTTTATAATAGAATCCTTCTTTACCATGAATATAATGCTAGGGACCTAATGTAGTCCAGCAAGAGCAGCAAATAAACTAACAGGCTAGTAAAATGAAGGCTACATCCCAGTTTACTAATAGATCACTGGAGATTTCCTTTACAGGCCACTGCCAATCATAGTTACTCAGCTGGAAAAATAAGACTGCTTTTGAATTAAAGTTTGAGATAAAGAATTACACCTTCAGCCAATATAAATTTGTACTTAAATGTCATGAATTTTATCCATTTGTTCTTTAAGTTGAAAAAGTGGTTGTCTTCTTTCTTCTGACTCTTTGCTAAAAAAGAGCCCTAAAAGCAGATAATCTTTCCCACTAAAATCTAATTATTTATAAACCAAGCTTTCTTTTTTAAGAAAAAGCCCTATTTCTACAAATGCTATTGCTATTTAATCACTAAAATAAACCAGAGTTGTTGACTAAATCTTGCCTTTTTCCATTCTCCGTTACATTTTTTCTGTTTTGCAGCAGCAGCAGCAACAGCAGCAGCAGTTAGCAGCCCAACAGCTTGTCTTCCAGCAGCAGCTCCTCCAAATGCAACAACTTCAACAGCAGCAACATCTGCTGAATCTTCAGCGTCAGGGACTCATTTCCATTCCTCCTGGCCAGCCTGCTCTTCCTGTCCAGTCATTGCCACAAGGTATGATATGACTGATTTCTAGATCACAGCTTCTTCTGTTTGCAGCTTCATCATGATCTCCAACTTAATGTTTCAGATGTTTACTTAGTTTGATTATTCAAACATTTCAAATTCATTTATTTTATTCAGGAGGCTGTTCATATAAGCAGTGTTTGGTATTTTTAAGTGTGTAGCTTTTATAGAAGAATGTTGTTTGGGAATAATTCATCTTTACGTGCTGAAAACTTTTACAATTTGTGTTCCATTTAATTAAAAACAAAAGGGGTATCATTGATACTTTAAAACAAACTGTAAAAGCAGGATTTTTACATTTTTGTTTAGCATGTTTTCTATTATTTCCAAGATTGAAAATAATTTAATAATTTTCCATGATTCACTGTTTTTTTAGTAGTCACAACTCAGGGATATAGAATGGAAACTGATGGGATTATGCAGGTTCTGAGAGCTTGTTTTGGCATATACAGTATAGTATATTCAGTTTTTTTAACTGAATACAGAACCCTTTGCATTCCCACTGTTTTTTTACCATACATTTATGAAAGGAAAGGAAAGCTACATCTTTGGGTTGTAAAATACTTTTGTTCTTTACCATGGAAGTATCAGAATTATAGCTAATATAGTGTTTCTCCTTCACAACTGTACTTTTTTGTATGGCGATGATATAGATACAGTCTTTCCAATAGAAAGTATATTCTACTTTTGCTATAATTTTAATCTCAGAATGTTTGCCAGATTAGACTGGAATCTGGAATCAATTGCAGAATGAATTAACAAATCATTCCTGTTTATTGACAACATAAGAATTAAAAATGACTATAGCTCAGCAGACATGTATATCCTTGGAGACACAACAGCAACATATTACACTACACAAATTTCATAATTCTCCCATGAAAAATTACAATTCAATAGAGAGGACTGTTGTTGAGAGGTGTGTGCATGTCATACATCTTTGTCCTAAAGGGTGTAAATATAATGTACATTAATACTTAGCTTAAGATGAAACTTACAGTCAGACATTGTTCAGAACTTTAGTGTTATTAAATGAGATTTCTGAAAATGGTCAGAATTCTGATAATCTTGATTAATTGAATAATTTTAGTTAATCATAACATTTTGTCATTTGGCAATAAAATCAATGCAGATGAAAGTCATATGAATTTATCCATGTTCTTCAAATTTATAATGAGATCAAATCCTTCCAAGTATAAGTAGGTCATTTTGGTCCAGGTTAAAAGATATGTGATTCAGTGGGAATGGATGTGATTATTTTTATTATTGGCTTACATTTATGTACTTTTTAAAGAAAAAATACCAAAGAAGAAAAAAAAGGCCCAAAATGAATTAGTTGCATTGCTCCATTAAGTGTAGTTTGAAGTAATGGAAATTGCAAGTACTCACCCGTTGTTATTATAAGGCACAGGAAAACATACATTACATGCAATTCTCTAAGAAATTGGAATGGGTAGCCACTGAATTATCCTTATTAGCAGCAACTCACCCTTCAAGATGGTAACTAGTAAAATCAAAACATACCAATTTAAAAATAAAAAACAAATCCACCACATATTTTATATTCCAGGTAGGGTTTTCCTCATATCAGCAATTAAAAGAATGAAGAAAAGTTGATCCTCTGCTCATGTCTAGCTTTAGGTTAAATATTTTATCTCAGTAGCAAGGTTTCAATAACTAAGCTTGAAACTTCCAAGAATGAGAAATATTTAGACTGTGGGTATTACAGAGAATTCAGTGAAGAGTCGTATTATGATTTCAATGATTTTTTTTCTTTTAATATAAATGCACAAGCAAGAGTTTGATCTCATGTGAAGATTCTTACATAAATGTTCAATTATCATTTTTAAAAATAGAGGTTTAATATGGTTCTATTGTTTAAAATGTGTGGCTTCTCCAGATACACTAGGATATGCATCAAATTTCCAGCTTCTCAAACTGGATTACTAGGATATGCATCAAATTTCCAGCTTCTCGATTTTACAAATTTTATTAATTTTTCAAATAAACATATGGACAAATAATACAAATATGGTGCATTTCATTAAAAAAACAAACACATAAAAAAGCCTACTCAGTAAGTATTCAGAAATAACCAGCGGTCCCCCCACCGCATCCACACTCCCTCAACCTTCCTACCTACTTCCCTCTTCCTTCCTCCCCCTCTTAACCACGACCTCTCCTCTTTCCTCCTTTCCAACTATCCTACACATCCCATCACCTTCTTTTCCACCACCTCGGATGCATTTTAGGGGTACTAGCCGATCATCTCCTCTTCTTAAAGACAAACATTTACATTATACTTATAAATACACCAAATTTTATATAATTCTACCCCTTCATCCCCTTCCCCCCCCCCGGACTTCCCAGAACTAAGTACAGGGATAAATACATAACATCCCAAGTCTAAAATAAGCTATCCATTCATAATACAAACAAAATTAACATACTTTAACTCTAACATACAATAATAAACTTATAATATATATATATAAATTATATTAAATATATAAAAAATATTAGAAAAGAAAAATATTTATTCAAAAGCTATATGATAATTAATCACTTCATACT
>NW_015386855.1:322972-325887 GCF_001527695.2 Protobothrops mucrosquamatus | reverse complement strand
GCACTTCTTATAATATGAGACTTAAAAACTTGATCAACCTTCTTATCAAAAAATAAATAAGCATGCCATCCATAAAATAAATCCCAACCTTCAAGAATCAGTATGTCTCTATTAGTTAAATTAATCCAATCACCAATCCAAGTTAGAACCACCGCATCATAATATAATTTTAAATTTGGGGCTTTAAGTCCCCCTCTTTTCCGTGCATCTTGCATAATTTTAAATTTAACCCTTGGCTTTTTCCCCTGCCAGATAAATCTATTAATACCTCTTTGCCATTCATCCAAATTTAAGTCCTTTTTTATAATAGGTATCATTTGAAACAAAAAGAGGAATTTAGGAAGAATATTCATTTTAACCACTGAAATTCTCCCTAACAAAGATAATTGTAACTTTTTCCACTCCTCTAAATCCTTTTGAGTTTTTATCCATAACTTATCATAATTATTTTTTATACAGTTTGACATTAGAAGCTGTAATATAAACACCCAAATATTTCACCTTTTTCACTATTTCAAAACCAGTTAAGTTACTTAAAGTCTCTTTATCTTTCGTTGACATATTTTAGCTAATATTTTAGTCTTATTATTATTTACTTTAAATCCAGAAACTTTCCCATACTGAGTCAAAATCTGTGTCAAATTTCTTACTGAGTCAATCGGTTGAGATAGAGTGAAAACCAGATCGTCAGCAAAAGCTCTAAGCTTATAATCATTCTTGTCCAAAGTTATTCCTTTTATAACTGGTGATTCTCGAACCTTAATTAATAAAATCTCCAAAGTCAAAACAAATAATAGAGGTGATAGTGGACATCCTTGCCTCGTACCTTTCTCAATTTTAAATGAGTCTGTCAATCCTCCATTTACTACCACTTGTGCTGATTGTAATTGGTAAATAGCCTTTAACGCTGACAGGAATCTGTCCCCAAAATTCATTCTCTCCACCACTCGTAACAAAATTTGCCAGTCCAGTTTGTCAAACGCCTTTTCAGCATCCAGAAATATAAAAGCCTCTGGAATTTGATTATTTTTATCCAAATATTCAAGCAGATTTACAATTTGTCTAACATTATTCTTCATGTATCTACCAGTTATAAATCCAGATTGGTCCACATGTATAATCCATTTCAATACTTGCATTAATCTATTAGCTAAAATTTTTGAAAAAATCTTATAATCCGTATTCAATAAAGATATTGGCCTGTAATTTTTGGGCTGAGTCAAATCTTGATCCTCCTTCGGTATAAGTGATATAAATGCAGACCTCCAAGATGGTGGTACTTCTGATCCAGACGATATACTATTAAAAAGACATCTCAAAGGTTCTAACATTTCTTCCGATAACATTTTATAATATATTGCAGTTAACCCATCTGTACCAGGAGCCTTGCCAATCTTTAATTGTTTAATTGCCTCTATAATCTCATCCAACACAATCGGACAGTACATCATTCCTTGTTGTTGATCTGAAAGTCTAAGAAAATTTGCTTGTTGCAAATACCTATCTATTTCAGAAGATTGTATATTCTCCGAGACATATAATTTTGAAAAATATTCCAGAAAGGCCTTTTTAATCAAGTCTTGTTGAAAAACTTCTTTACCTTTATAATTTATTTTCTCTATAACTCTTTGTTTTTGTTTCTTTCGCAGTTGGTAAGCCAACCATTTTCCAGGTTTATCTGCATTACAAAATGTGTTATATTTCATATATCTCAAGTTCACTGCAGTCTGATCAGCCAGTAACATATTAAATTGTTCCTTCAACATTGCAATAGATACCTTTAAATTATTATCCATTGGATTTAAGGAGAAAGCTTTTTCTTTTATTTTTATCTCTTGCTCCAAATTCCTATACTTTTGTAACTGCTTTCGCCTATGAGCTGTATTCATTGAAATTAGAGCACCTCTCATAAATGCCTTACTAGCGTCCCACACCATTGAGATAGAAGTGCCCTTATTCATGTTCAGCGTAAAAAAGTCTTTTAAATAATCTTTAAGTATCTGCACATTAGATTAATATTTTAATAAATTCTCATTCAATCTCCAAATCCTTTTACTTCCTCCTTCAGTTGAGAGTTCCATCCACACAGGGCTATGATCTGATAAAATCCTAGAAAAAATCTTCACTTTCTTAACCCTGGGGAGTAAATCATTAGTAACCAAAATGAAGTCAATTCTAGAATGAGAATGATGTCTATCTGAGAAATAGGTGAAATCACTTTCTCCTATATTCCGATCTCGCCAAATGTCTCTTAACTCCAAATCTTCTTGTAATGCAAAAAATCTTTTAGGCAATTTAACTTGAGTAGACACTTTAGAATAAGTCTTTTTATCTTTCTTAGGATCTATAACACCATTCCAGTCTCCCATCATAATGACAGATTTATAATCCAATTGAGTTATCTTTTGATGTAAAAGTTTATAAAATTGTTTCTGCTGCTGATATTGATTAGGCGCATATAAGCCAACAATAAGAGATTTTTTCCCATTCAATAAAAGTTCAAGAAGCACAAATCTTCCTTCTTTATCAAAGTCAATTAGTTTTGGCAATAATTCTTTCTTAGCATAAAGAACTATACCAGCTTTTTTCCTTTGTGCCGGGGCAATAAAATGGAGTCCCAATCTAGAATTAATCAAATACTTTTGATCTTTTGACGTAATATGCGTTTCTTGCAGACATATAATATCATTTTTATGTTGTTTCAAATAATGAAATATCTTCTTTCTTTTTTGTGGTGAGTTCAAGCCATTAACATTCAATGTCATCAACTTAGCCATCTTTTGGCTTTTGAAGCTTCTGGAGCATTCCTTGTATATCTGAGATAACAGATCTCTTTGATCTTGCCCCTCCCACTGGCTCTGAGGTAGACGAGTATGTTTGAGGTGCAGATTCTTTTTGTTGTTCTCTTTCCCTAC
>NW_015386855.1:303396-322797 GCF_001527695.2 Protobothrops mucrosquamatus | reverse complement strand
CTTTTTCTTAAAATTTTTGGAGGTATTTCCTTTAAAAGTATAACATCTTGGGCAGCAATCTGAAATCTCTGCTGATAAAAAGCTTGTATAATCTCATTACGCCGTGTTTTTCTGGAAAAGTAAACAACAACATCTCTAGGTAGTTTCCTCTGACGTGCAACCCATGAATTTACTCTATAAGCTTTTTCGATTTCTCCAAAAATAATTTCAGGATCGCACTCAAAAACCAGAGCCAGAGCAGCTGCTATTTCCTCCCTCAGTTTCTCCTGTAAATCTTCTTTTAAGCCTCTAATTCTTATAGCATGCTCCATTTCTCTATATTGTGACATTACAATATCATTTTGAGTAATTTCCACACCTTCTTCTACTTTTTCCAGTCTATCCTCCATTCCTTCCATTTTCTCCACCACTTCATCCACCCGTCCCTCTATACGATCTACATGAACTGCAAAACCTTGAAAAATTTGTGACGTGTTCTCACACAATTCATCATTTTTCTTGCTAAGAAGCTGTTCTGTTTCCATTCTCATTTGTTGTACTATTTGCTCGGAGACTTGTGCCAAAGATTCCTGCAAATCTTTAAGAGTAATAGAGGGGGGGGGCGAAGGTGGAGGAGTTTTAGGTTTCTGTTGTGTAATTGGCACAACTGGGGAAGAAATAGCTGTTTTAGGTACTGCAGAAGTTCAAGTACGTTTAGAAGCCATTCTGAAAACACTCTGAGTATAATGCAAAACAAGAGAAAGCAGCAGATATTTAACCAAACTTTCCTTGAATTTAAAAGAGTCCTTTAAAGTATCAATCCACAACAGCAAGTGTTTAGCCAAACTTTTCTTAAGTTCAAAAAAGTTCAAAATGGTCTTTACAATGTATCAATCCACAACCGGAAGAGAAGTGAAAGTTTTCCTTTGAAACAAAGAAACGGCTTGCCCGCAGCCATTTTCTTCTCAGATTAAATATAACAATTGAGAAAGATGTCTTTAAGTCTTCTGAGTTAAAGTCTTTTTATCAATCAAAGTGCAATTTTCCTGGTCCGTTCTGTCTGTTGATTAGTTTACTCACGATTAAAAATCTGAATAAATATCAGAGGTGGAGACAACGTCTGGCTTCGCTGCAAACGAAGACATCCCGAGCTGCAGAGAAAGCTCTGAGCTCCGGAGGAGTTCTCACCTTTGTCCCCCTGGAAAGCTCCTAGGGGGATTAGGGAACTCTACTCCTACTCAGAGTGAAGCTCGCCCTCTCTCCTTCTCCCAAAGAGAAAGCTCAAGCCGCCAAACAGCTGATGCATGCTGCTTCGGCGGCTTTAATGCAGTCCCGGACGGGAGGCTTGCAAAAAAGCCTCCATCGGCCGTCGTCCAGCCACCAAAAGCCGAAATTTCCAGCTTCTCAAACTGTGCTTCAAAAAATCAAGATAAATTACTTGATTTCTCCCAAGCAAAAGAAACTAAAACCTTCTCTCTTTCTGGAATTGCTCATATTCTTCCTGGGCCTGCAGATGAGGAAAACTTCTTTATGCTTTCCAAGAAAGGATTTACTCCTGGCTTGAAGAAACTTTTCTGCTTTTGCTCTTTATCAACTTTCTAATACTCTTCTTTTGTTGTTGTATACATTGTTTGCCTACCTACATGTCAGTGCATTGCCCTAATAAACAACACTCATATGCTGTCACTGTTTATCCTATACTAATTTATCATTCTTTTGCGCAGTACTCAAAGTATGAAGGGGAGATTATATTATATTGATTATAATATATTGATCAGGATTCTAATAACTCTGATGATTGGTCTAAATGTTGAAATGCTGCCAAATAATTAAATTTTGCACCACCATCATTACTGAAACCTCCCATTCCATAAAATATTTGCTTGAATCTAAGGGAGATTATTGGCTAATGACAAGTCACTTGGAAAAATATCAAATAGTTCTTCTAGATAATACTCACATTCAGTTAAAGCAGAGCACTCAATTTAACTTGGCCACCTTTCTTCGCCAATTGAAACAAGATATTGCACATTATTGTGTTCAAACCATTTCTGAAGTGTTTTCTGGGTACCCAGATCTGGCTGATTGGCCCCTTGAGGATCCAGACAGGGATGTGTGTACAGATAGCAGCAGTTTTAAATATCAGTTTTAAACTGACAACGCTGTGGTCAGTTTAGATCAGGTAGTGGAAGCAGAAACTCTCTTGGCTGGAGCTTCAGCTCAGAAAGCTGAACTTGAGTAGAACCTTGATTAGAACCTTGGAGTTGCCAGAAGGTGTGGTTGTCAATATTTATACTGATAGCAGATTTGCTTTTGAAGTGGTACTTGTCCTTGGCATCTTATGGAAAGAGGATGGGTTATTAATTGTGCAAGGAAATCCCATTAAATATGGAGCTGAGATATTACGTTTATTGTTTTGCTTCCTAGCAAAGTAGCTATTATACATATAAGGGCCTACAGTAAGGATGACAGTAAATATGGTTGAGGAAATAGTCTTGCCGACTATACCAAGTCTGCTGCCTTAGGCTCTCTTTCCAGTTGGTATGTGTATGCAGTCATCCCCTCTCAGTTTCCTGCATCATGTCTGTCATATACCACTCAGAATAGGCACAGAGCTCATAAAATGGGTGCTGTTTACCAGGGGAGCTGTGGGTGTGAGATGGTAAAAAAAACATCTCTCAATATATGAGTGATGGCCCCTTTTGAGAGAATTACATGCAAGCACATATTGGGGTTCAAAAGCCATGGCTGAATTTCTGTTAAAGGACTATATTTGTCCAGAATTTTTGATAAAGTTCTTAAAATAGTCAGGCAATGTGTTATTTGTCAAAAAAAAAACCACCCAATCCTGTACTCTTTTGCTTCAATAGTTTGCGAGTGATGTTGGCTCAGTGGTGCTTTATAAAATTCCCGCTGTTAACCAGGCCTAGGCTTGAAATTGATCCCAGCTGCTTGTAACCCCCTGTTAAGTGCTCTGACTGCTATCCAGGGGTATTTACATTGTAAGGGATGAATGTCTTGTGGCCCAACAGACTATGGAAAGTTAAAGGAATTTCAGGATTATGCTTTATAAACTGCTATCCCTAAGCAGAAGAATCTTGGCAAATATATGATATTCATCAGTTACCTTCCAAAAGCCTGAGTGATTTCCTTGAGCTTCTATTTCGGGCCTTTTGGAAATACAGTGATCTGAATCCATAGGTTCCAGAGAACCACTGCTTGGTTAATATGCCTTTTATTGGTCAAAGTAGTGCCCCTGATATCAAGCAGAAAATGCAAATATTGGATAGCGCTTCCACTGAAAAAAAATGGAAAAGCTGCTAGAAGTGGCCTGCAGAGTTTATGTTGCTAGACCTGAAGTAGAGGCTAAGAATGCCAAGAAGGAGAAAAAATGCAGTATTGTGCTGCTTGCCCAAGCCCTACAGAAAGGAACATTAGGAAATGGGGGAGGGGAGGAAGTGCTTATCACGGAACAGTTGGGCAAGGTGGTCTTGTCAGGAATAAGGTAATGATCTCCAGGTTTCAGGCTACTCAGAATAATCAACTACAACTGTTTTCCCTGCAGCATAGCTAATGCAGGATCTGCAAGAAATTTACCCACTTGAATAGGGAATGCCCTTTGTGTACCCAGTCTGCTCCACACCCCATCTCTTGTCAGAGATACAGTATTAGGGGAATCACGGGCAGGGGGACTTTTGTCTCCCAGCCCTTTCACAAACCCCTTCTTCTGCATTCCTAGTAAAAATCCAAGTCGGAGGGAGATCTGTGCCATTTTTTATTGACACCGGGGCATCCTGCTCAATACACAACTGTCTACTGGATGGGCTATTAAAGCATTCCCTGTTGAAATACCTCTTTTGAGATTCACAGTCTGTTTCTGTGTGCCAATACCCTATCAATGTTGAAGCGTTGCAGGGCTTGGAACCTATTATTGAGAACTTCCTTCCTAATGGGCTCATTAAGGAGGTCATTAGCCCTTACAATACACCAATATGATCTGTCAAAAAACCCGATGGCTCTTGTCCTTTCTGTCAGGATTTAAGGGCCATCAATCAGATTATAGTTACACTGCATCAGATGGTACCCAAACCGTACACTCTGATCAGTCAATTACATCCTAATCTTACTTGGTATACAGTTGTAGATTTAAAAAATGCCTTCTTCTGTGTTCCGTTGGCATTGTGGTAGCCAGTGTTTTGGGTGGACATTGGTCATCTGTATCCTTTCTAATTTGGGATCAAATTTTGAAAGAGAAAGTATTCTTGTTCAGTGTAATGGAGGACCTTTAGTAAAAAAAGGACTAGGGGTAGGGGACTAATATTGCTATTTCTATTTCATCTGTCAGCAGCTTTTTGAAAGAAATTGATTGTTTGGATCAATTTCTCTAGAATTGCAGATAAGCCAGAAATGGGAAGCATTATGTTGCAGTTGTTACACTTCTGTTTTCAAAGTTGGTTTCAGAGAGTTGGTATTGGAAGATTGCATCTATGAGGATCTGCCAAGATGTTTTGTTCCAAATGTTCTTTATTGTCTATATGAAGCTTCTGGGAATGGCTGTTGGGGGATTTAGAATGAGATATTATCAATACATTAGTGAATGGCAGCTCTATTTCTCTGATTCAGGTAATTCACAACTAAAATGGGTTACTTCAGTGCAGCAGTGAGCAAATAAGGTAAATGTGAATCCTGGTAAAACTGACATCCCTTTGTTTCAGTATAGGAATTGATTGAATTGGTATTTAGTAGAGTGTGCTTGTTGATTTATCTTCAGAGAGCAAAGAACTTTTGTATCAAAATAGTTGGTATGAGAGACACAGTTGCCTTGTCACAATAGTTATTCATTAGTAACCTCAATATTAGATTATTATCACACTTCTCTTGAATAGTTCTAACTAAGTGTGATTCCATATTTCAGTCCTGTACACAATTAATGTACTAAGCTCCTTAAGTTCATATTTATTGGTTGTGTGCTGACAACTATGACCTGACTGCCAATTAGACATTAATCATTGTTTGGGGAGAGGTGTCCTAAAAAGCTCTAATCAATAATATTTAAGGGATTATCTGCTTCCTTATAGCCTCAACACTTTTTCATTCTGATGGAGCTGTTCTGCTGCTGAGTGGCTAGAAGACTTCATAGTGACCATAGACATCTGTTCTTAACCATGTTGAAGGCCAAGTGATGAAAAGTGAATTGTGACTTCACAGTGCAAGCTCCGCCCTTTTATACTTGTATTGTGGCATCATACCAAAATACCTAAATGCTAGATTTTGCATTGTTATACTGTGAAGCTAATTTTGTCGGTCTTTATTGCCTTGTCTGAAGATGCTTATGGTGACAATCTCCTTTTTTATGGAACAAATTTCTGATAAAAGATAGGCAAGCCTGCACTGAAATGTTTCTTTTTTCTAAAAGTAATATTCAACTTTATTTAACATTATTGACATGCAGTTGCTTATAAAATATTAGTCTTGCTTATAAAATTAATGATGTCCATTTGAATAATTGAAATGAAATACTGCATTTTTGAAAACATTCCTAATAGTAAAAGAGAGGATAGAATGTATATATTTGCTTCAGATATTAGGGATCTTCAGTGTTTGTTTTTGTATATGGCCAAAAAATACCCTAAAATGATCAGAAATGTGTTATGTATATTTGGTCAAAGTAATGCTGGATGTCTTGATATGCTAATTTGTAAGACTCTTGCTATTCATTTCTCTCATTTCTTCCCTGCTGAAGTGGCATACTTGGAGCAATGACCATTGAAGTATTTTTCTTCTAGTAAAACAATTTCCTTTTAGAAATGTTTTTTTGATTGAAATTTTAAATTAAATGCAAATTTAATTCATGAGACAAAAATAACCTATTAGCTGAAATTCTGCCCTTAATGTTATTAAAATCTTTAGTTTCCTTCTTGTATTTTTTTCTGAAATGAGCTTGTGAATACTAGCATTTGTTTTAAAGCCACTTTTCATTTTTAGTTTTCCATTTCAGTTTTGTAAAGACAGTTGTGAACTTTGGATATACAGTATACATTTAGCCATACTTCAGAAATAAGAAAATATTCCAAAAGCTATGGAAAATCTCATTTAAATATTTCTTTTAACACTTGTTTTTCAAATAGCAGTTGCTTTTGTTGGTTGTAGCTTCCTCCTTTGATCCCTGAACAAGTGTTTCAAGAGAGATTATATTATGTAGGTTGGTGACTTTTAATTGACTTTAATTGAAATTTGGCAAAATGAAATTGTATTTTACTACATGTTGATACGTTGGGAAACTATATCATCTTTATTGTTAGCATTAATCCATTAACAATCCATGAACTTCTCACTTTCTTATATTATTGGAGCTCTCTTTCATTTTATAGCTGGCTTAAGTCCTGCTGAGATTCAGCAGTTATGGAAAGAAGTTACTGGAGTTCACAATATGGAAGACAATGGCATTAAGCATGGTGGGCTAGACCTCACTACTAACAATTCTTCTTCTACTACCTCCTCTACCACTTCCAAAGCATCGCCACCAATAACTCATCAGTCCATAGTGAATGGACAGTCATCAGTTTTAAATGCAAGAAGAGACAGGTAATAAGAGAACTCATCTGCTTTTTCATCTGGTATAAATATTCATCAGTATCGCTCACACAATTAAGTCAACTTAAAATTGAGCAAAATGTTGCTTTGAATCTAGTCATTTTGATTTAGTTTTAAAAATTGACTATTTTAAACAGTTTTAACCAATGAAGAGAACTATCATACTTTCCCTGTCTGATTTATGGGATTTGTTACTGTTCTTTGGATATGTTTTTTCTGCCTTAAAGCACACAAGGATGACCCTAAAAGAGGGATTATATAAATAAGACAATCATGCAATGTAATTTTAAAAATGTTATTTCTACCCTATTCTTCCTCCAAGAGCATAATTCAGCATACATGAACTGCTACCCTCTTTATCCTTAGAGGGTTAAACTAAGAGATTGTGAAAGGACTAGATTCATTCAGCCACATTAAGTTTAAAGCCTGATCTCCACCTCTTCAAGCCACTACATAAAACTGGACTTATTTTATTTAAGTGATCTTGTTTAAGGATCACATAAAAGCCACACTGAAACTAAAGGACATCATACCACCAGTGTGCCACTGGTGATAAATAGCAACCAATTCTTCTGATCAAAATTTTTAATTGCTAGTGGACATTGGACTGGATCCAGATGAACTTATTCTATCCAAGTACATCATTTTAGGATTGAGATTCTAGATCCAAGCCACTAATGCCAGTCTTTTGTAATTAGTCAACTAACAAGGGAATCTATCTGGTATTGATATTCTTTTATTACAGCATAACATCATTTCTGAAACATATAAGGGTTTTAACAAGACTATAAACATATGGTATGATAGTGTAATTCTAATCCAGGATATATCTAGGATTTACCTCAATGGTATTTATCTATTTATTTATTCTTTTATTTTATTTATTTAGTAAATGTATATGCCACCCATCTCACTGTCAAGCGAAACTGGGTAGCTTACAACATTTATGAAGTTTGCAGAGGTGGTAGTGCCATGGCTATGTTCAACAAAGTTAATTAAATGGAATCATATGTCCATTTGAATTCAAACTACTTACAGTAATAACTGTGGACAGTCAGTTTTAAATGCATCCTGAAGTTTACCATCAATATGAAAATTAGATCATTTACACTTCACATCTCAATGTATTAGTTAACTGGCACAGAAGTAGTCACATATATAGCTTACAACTTACAGTAGCTGTAGCAGCATCCTTATATGAAGTACAATGTATGCAAAGTATATTGGACACATTTGTCTTCTTTTACCTGCATTTACTAGAAACATATGAATCCCGAGGTAAAGAGGGGATGCTGTAAAAGTAGTGACGTGTCTATCAGGCAGATATGCATCCATGAGTATTATTCTGCCTAGCACAAAGTACACACCACACACATTTATTTGTTTGTTTATTTATTTATTTAATATTTTGCATTTCTAAGCTGCCCATCTCCCTCAAAGAGGGTCTCTGCCCCTACAACCTATCTAATCCAACCAGGCCATTAACCATGGTCAGCTTTATTTATTTATTGCCACAAACAAATGACTGGATTATGCATGGAAGAGACCATGCCATGGGATTTGGATCATGGAGAGGGGAAACTGAATGGTGGATATTTGCAAATTAGGTTGTGCTGTTCTCAGACCCCATTTGTTCAAGTGTTCTCTAAATACCATGGGAAAAACCTGCAAGAACAACTTATGCATGTTTATCTATGAATTTTGTGATCATGAAACTATAGCTGAAGTGTAGCTGCCCTTATAGCCAGCTCTCAAGCCTGGTTGCCATGGCCTCACTTACTTTCTATTCTATTTGAGATGACATGTAACTTCTACTTCAACTCAACTAAATGTCTGATATGAATTCTTGCATTTGCCAGAACCTACTATTTTCTAACTACTTTGGTGATATAAAGAAGGCTGCTAATGTGCAAGAAGATCCTAGTCAAGGAGAAACAACTAGAGTGGCATTAAAGTTTACATCATCCACTCTATTAAAGGACTAGTTATACAAAGCCATAATTTCAATAGTTGCATCAGGTCTAATGCCTTCAAATATTTACCTTTTTTCTGATGGCTTCATTCATTGTAAATTATACCTTCAGTGACACAATTTACCTATTACTGCTCTTTGTAGCTGAATCTCTTTGGCAGCTACGTGTGTACTTGAGCATCCACTAGGTTAAACTTAAAGATAGTGTCTTCATTATAGAATAGAATAGAATCTCCAGTGATGGAGCGCCCATGATTTCTGAAGGCAAGCTGTTCCACTAGTTAATTGTCCTCACTGTTAGGAAGTTTCTCCTTAATTCCAGGTTGCTTCTCTCTTTGGTCAGTTTCCAACCATTGTTTCTTGTACTGCCCTCTGGTGCTTTGGAGAATAGTTTGATGCCCTCTTCTTTGTGGCAGCCCTTCAAATACATTTGTATATAAACATCTAAGACTTTTATGTCTGTCTGTGGGTATGTTTTCTGGATCTCCTGATTGTTGTTTGATTTTTTTCTTCTTCTCATCACTCCCTACCTCTTTGTTTGATTTGTTTTCTTGGGATTTATGATTGGTTTTGTGTTCTAGAGATTCTAATGATTGTTCCCCCTTCCCCCTCAATTTTAGTTTAAAGCCCTTCTAATGAGTTGGGCCAGTCTTTTTCCAAGTACATTTTCCCCTGTTTCCATGAGGTGCAGCCCATCCCTTGCCAAGAGTCCATTGCGTAGGAAATGCAGTCCAGGGTCCAGGAAACCAAATTTTTCTTGGCGACATCAACCTTTACCCAGTGGTTTATGTCTGGAATTCTTTTTCCCTCAATGGGTGTTGGCCTTTTGTTGGGAGTACTGATGAGAACACTACTTGTGCTCCTAGCTCCTTAACTTTATTGCCTAGTTGCTTATAGTCTCTCAGTATTGTGCTCAGGTTCCTTGTTGTGTCATTCGTCCCAATGTGAAGGAATAGGAGTGAGTAGTAATCTGTGGCCCTAATTATTTTGGTTAGGTTCTTAGCCATGTCTTTGATTTTTGCTCCAGGGAGACAACATACCTCCCTGGATTGTATATCTGGTCTGCAGATGGCTGATTTTGTTCCTTTGAGAATAGAATCTAATATCACCAGCACTCGTCTTCTTTTTTTTTGGGGGGGGTGTGTGCAGTCTGAGGTGCTTTTCTTTGTCTCAGGTGTGTATGTTGATGTGACTTTTAAGGGATATTTGGAGTTGTTTCTTTGCTAGGTGTCTGCATGTTTTCTTTGAGGGGGAGGTTGTGGGTCTGTGTATTTCCATCTAGGGGGAGAAATCGATTGCTCAGTTTTAATGGTGCTGTTTCTGGTTAGATTGGGCATCAGGGGTTTGTTAGATGTATGCCGCTTCTTCCTTTGAAGTAGATAAGTAGTGATAAGTAGTAATGGGAGACTTCAGCTACCCAGATATCAGCTGGGAGACCAACTCTGCAGCTAGTGGAATATCAAACAGATTCCTAACCAACCTAGCCGACAACTTTGTCATCTAGAAAGGTAGAGGAGGGAACTAGAAGTAAATTCTTACTAATAGAGAAGAAGTGATAGAAAGAGTTGAAGTTGCTGGAACCTTGGGGTAAAGTGACCATGTCATACTGGAATTCAATATAATGCAAACACAAGCAATAGAAAATAATTCAACCAATGTCTTAAACTTCAAAAGAGCTGATTTTAACAAACTCAGAGAGAGCCTAGGAAAGAAAATCCTAGAGGGGAAAATCCTAAAGGGGAAAACAACTCAAGAAGCATGGGAAACTCTGAAAAATGCTATCATAAAAGCCCAATCCAGCACAATACCACTGTAAAATAAAAACAGGAAAGTCAAGAAGAAACCAGCATGGTTGCACAAAGATCTCTCAGACAAACTGAAAGACAAAAAGGACAAGTACAAAAAAATGGAAAGAGGGACATATAACCAAACCTGATTATCAGCAGACAGACAGAACATGCAAAGACGAAGTCAGGAAAGCAAAGACTCAGAATGAACAAAGACTTGCAACAGAAATCAAGGATAATAAAAAAAGTTTCTTTCAACATATTAATAACAAGAAAAAAGTCAAGGAAACTGTAGGTCCACTAAAGAGAGAAGATGGCAAGAAAGTAACAAGCAATAGGGAGAAAGCAGAGCTGCTTAACTCATTATTTGCATCAGTCTTCACACAAAAAGAAATTATAGCACAACATATCAAAAAAAAACGCTGCAAAAGACAAACTAGAAAAAAAAATTAGAATAAGCAAGAAAATGGTAAGAGAACACCTATCCAACCTTGATGAATATAAATCACCAGGACCTGACATTACATTCCAGAGTTCTGAAGGAGCTGGCAGATGTTATCTCGGAACCATTACACCATATCTTTCAAAAATCCTGGAGCACCAGGGAAGGACTGATGTGGTTCCCATCTTCAAGAAAGGGAAGAAAAAAAACAGATCTAGGAAACTACAGATCAATTAGTCTAACATCAATAACTGGGAAGGTCTTGAAAAAGACAATAAAAACAATCTGTGAACAACTAGAAGCAAACAAAGTTATAACTAGTAGCCAGCACGGGTTTGTTAAAAACAGATCGTGCCAAACCAATCTTATTTCATTCTTTGATAAAGTGACCAAATTAGTGGACCAGCAAAACACTGTGGACATAGTATATTTAGATTTCAGTAAGGCATTCAACAAAGTAGACCATAATCTACTGCTTGGTAAGCTAGAAAAAGGTGGAATAGACAACATCAGCACCAGATATATTTGTAGCTGGCTGATAAACCATACTCAATGAGTAGTCTTCAATGATACTACATCCACATGGAGAGAAGTAAGCAGTGGGGTACCACAAGGTTTCGTCTTAGGCCCAGTACTCTTCAATATCTTCATCAATGAATTAGATGAGGGAATAGAAGGGAAACTCATCAAATTTGCAGATGACAATAAACTGGCAGGAATAGCCAACACCCCAGAAAACAAGATCTGGATTCAAAAAGATCTTTTTTTTTTTTAATTGAAAATTTGTAAAAGTTTTACAATATAACTCCCCTCCTCCCCAAAATCCACCCTCCCCCACCCCCCTCCCTCCCCCCCCGACTTCCCAGAGCCACACACAGGGTTAACAATACAATAATTATACTCTGTCTTAAATTATATCACCCTTAAGTTAACAATTCTATAACATCCTTTAGCTCTCTTCTAAACAAACATATTAAACATTATTATTACTAATTAAAAAAAATAAAATAAAAAATAAACTACATTAACAATCTAAAATTAGGATTCAAAAAGATCTTGACAAACTGGAACACTGGGTCCTAGCCAACAAAATGAATTTTAAAGTGGAGAAAAGCAAAGTTTTTCATTTATGCAGGAAAAATCAAAAATATAAGTACAGATTAGGTGAGACCTTGCTCAAAAATAGTAACCGTGAAAGGGACTGAAAGACAAAAAGGAATTTCTGGGAAGTGTAGTCAGAAATTGCAATGGTGCTGAAACAGCTATAGCTTTCCCAAATTTAAGTCCCACAGGAGAGATGTATCCTCATATTCTCTAGGTTAGCGCATTTGAGTTACCTTGGTTTAATAATTGTTGCCCTGTGCTTTCCAATTTCACACAACTGAAGATTACAAACAGACACAAAAGTTTTAGTAGTATAAAGAGGTTCAACTGAGTAAGCAACATCGTATACACACAAAACATCTAATTGGAAATATAAATTTTCCGCATATAAGCAAGCTGGCTATACTTGGAAGTGGAAAGAAAAATGTATTTTTATTTTTTAAGGGGTATGAGTTGAAAAGAAGAGGATAGAGAGATTTGTCCCCCTTATATATTTTATTGCTTTAGAACTAAAAATAAAAGCACTCTTAAAGGGCTCCAAAATGGGATGGGGAATTTTCTGTGGGAGACAACTAGATATTCTCCATCTGTGGCAGCAATAGTAATCCATTCCAGTAATTTGTCAGCGGTTACAGCAACAGTTCTGGTTCTCTCTCTATGGTAGCAAATCACAGACAAATCAGGCACTTCAGGCTCTGAGCTTTAAAACTTGCTAATTTCCTTCCCCTGAAGAACCCACCCTATCGAAATCTAATAGGTTCCTGACCAACCTAGCTGACAACTTTGTTGTCCAAAAGATAGAGGAGGAAACTAGAGGGACAGCCATACTGGACTTAATTCAGAAAAGAAGTGATAGAGGGAGTTGAAATTGTAGGAACCTTGGGTGAGAGTGACCATGTCATACTGGAATTCAATATAATACTAACACAAGCAATAGAACATAATGATACCAGAGTCTTAGATTTTAAAAGAGCTGATTTTAACAAACTCAGAGAGAACTTGGTAAAGATTCCTTGGATGAAAATCCTAAAGGGGAAAATAACTCCAGAAGCTTGGGAAACTCTGAAAAATACAATCATAAAAGCCCAGTCCAGCATAGAATTGCTGAAAAAATAAAAACAAGAAATCCAAGAAAAAAACAGCACGGCTGCACAATGATCTCTCTGATACACTGAAAGACAAAAAGGACAATTACAAAAAATGGAAAGAGGGACACATAACTAAGGCAGAATATCAGCAGATAGCCAGAATCTGCAAAGACGGAGTCAGGAAAGCAAAGGCTCAGAATGAACAAAGACTTGCAACAAAAGTCAAAGATAATAAAAAAAATTATTTCAACATATAAATAACAAGAAAAAAATCAGGGAAATAGTCGGTCCACTAAGATAAGATAAGATAAGATAAGATAAGATAAGATAAGATAAGATAAGATAAGATAAGATAAGATAAGATAAGATAAGATAAGATAACCTTTATTGTCATTTTTGTACTGTGGGCACAATGGCACACATCAAAAATGAAATTTAGTTGCCCGCTTTCAAAGTGAAACACATACATGACACACACCTAAACATACTATGAACAACATATGTATAGACCCACATCCCTACATATACGTAGCAATGAATATTAAATATTGTCCATCTTGAATATATAACGGAAGGAGGAAGCTTGAGAAGATGGCAAGGAAGTAACAGGCAGCAGAAAGAAAGCAGATCTGCTTAACTCATTTTTGCATTGGTCTTCATGCAAAAAGAAACTATAGCCCAACCTACCAAAAACATAACTGTAAGAGACAGACTAGAAATAAAAGTTAAAATAAGCAAAAAAAAAAATGGTAAGAGAACACCTATCTGATCCTGATAAATGTAAGTCTCCGGGACCTAACGGATTACATCCCAGAGTTCTAAAGGAGCTTGCAGATGTCATCTCAGAACCACTGTACCATATCTTTTAAAAAATTCTGGAGCACTGGGGAACTAGTAGAGAACTGGAAAAGGGCTGATGTGGTTCCCATCTTCAAAAGGGGGGGGGAAACAGACCCTGGAAACTATAGACCAATCAGCCTAACATCAATATCCGGGAAGATACTAGAAAAGCTAATCAAAAAACACATCTGCAAACATCTAGAAACAAGTAAAATAATAACTAAAAGTCAGCATGGGTTTGTTAAAAACAGATTATGCCAAACCAATCTTATTTCATTCCTTGGCAAAGTGACTAAATTTGTAGACCAGCAAAATGCTGTGGACATAGTATACTTAGACTTCAGCAATCAACAAAGTAGACCACAACCTACTTCTTGGAAAGCTAAAAAAGAGTGGGATAGATAGCATCACCATCAGATGGATTTTTAACTGGCTGACAAACCTTATTCAATGAGTAGTCCTTAATGGTACTATTTCTACATGGAGGGAAGTAAGCAGTACCACAAGGTTCTGTCCTAGGCCCAGTACTCCTCAACATCTTCATAAATGACTTAGGTGAGGGAATAGAAGGGGAACTTATCAAATTTGCAGATGATACTAAGCTGGCAAGAATAGCCAACACCCTAGATGATAGGTTCAAGATCCAGATGGATCTTGAGAGTCTTGAACACTGGGCCCTATCTAACAAAATTAAATTCAGTCTAGAGAAAAGTAAAGTCTTACACTTAGGCAAGAAAAACCAAAAATACATATAGATTGGGTGAAATCAGGCTTAATAACAGTGAGAGGGTTCTTGGAGTTCTTAATGGACAATCAATTAAATATGAGCTAACAGTGTGCGGCGGCAGCCAAAAAAGCCAATGCAATCCTAAATTGCATTAACAGAGGGATTCGATCAAGATCATGTGAGGTACTAATACCACTCTATAAAGCCTTAGTAAAACCATACCTAGAATACTGCAACCAGTTTTGGTCACCACACTATAAAAAATGATGTTGAGACTCTAGAAAGAGTGCAGAGAAGAGCAACAAAGTTGATTAGGGGACTGAAGGCTAAAACATATGAAGAATGATTACAGGAACTGGGCATGGCTAGTCTAGTGAAGAGAAGGACCAGGGGAGACATGATAGCAGTCTTCCAATATTTGAGGGGCTGTCACAGAGAGGAGGGGGTCAACCTATTTTCCAAAGCACCTGAAGGCCAAACAAGGAATAATGGATGGAAACTGATCAAGGAGAGCTTCAACCTAGAAATAAGGAGAAATTTTCTGACAGTGAGAACAATTAACCAATGGAACCGCTTGCCTTCAGAAGTTATGGGAGCTTCACCACTGGAAGCTTTCAAGAAGAACTGGACTACTATCTGTCAGAAATGATGTATGGTCTCCTGCTTGGGTGGGGGGTTGGACTAGACCTACAAGGTCCCTTCCAACTCTGTTATCCTAAGCATCTAGGCCTTCCCATCCATCTTCAACAGAAGCATGGCTGAACCTAGGCTGAGAAGAAGCAACTAAACTAAAAGAGGACAATTGTAATTCAGAACAGTTTGAATCAGTACAGTTCATTCTAAGGATGGGATAAATTCAGAATATTTTGTCTCAACTGTGAAACAAAAGACTGAAAATACAGTGCATTTTATCAAAACTGATTAAGTCTATATTATTACTATTATTATTATTATTATTATTATTATTATTATTATTATTATTATTATTATTATTATTATTACATTTTATTTATAGGCAAAATGTTAATTTGAAGTCAAAAATAAAACTGAGCATACCATGCAGTACAGTATTTCTTTTCATTTTTATAAACAATCATTTTTGGTTTTTTTCTTCTCTGATCTGATTTAAACTTGCAATTGAAACTTCAGCAGGACAATTAATTTTTTTTTATTATCATAGGTTTACTGTTTTGGCCTTTTTGAGCCTTATCATAACCTGTCAAATTCAAGTGCTATGCTTTTGAGATGAATCTTATGCCATATTCTTTTACTGCAGCTCATCACATGAGGAGTCTGGAGCCTCTCATACTCTCTATGGGCATGGAGTTTGCAAATGGCCTGGATGTGAAAGCATTTGTGAAGATTTTGGACAGTTTTTAAAGTAAGTTGGTTTTTGAGTTTGATTATAGGTTATAAGATTACAAAGACATAAAACTGAGCTGTAAATATATGGCATTGCTGCTGTTACTGGTTTAGTTGGCAAAATATATCACAAGTAGAACACCAAAGTCTATTCCACAAATAGAATTGTTCCCCTTTCTTTCATCTAAAATAATTCTAAAGACTTTTAGTAGCATGGTTTTTAATTTACCTCTTTACAGAAATTTTCCTAGAAAATAACTTGTACTCAACTATACTACCTACAAGAGTTAGAACAGCTATGGGCCTGTGGGCCTCAGGCAGTGTTCTAGATGTTGATGGGAATGGGATTCAGCCAGTAGTGGGATTCAAATATGTGAACAACCGGTTCTCTGTGTGGATGCCGCTTCCGAAAATCCATTCTGGGCTTGGGCAACAAAAAATTAGCTACCGGTTCTGCCGAACTGGTGCGAACTGGCTGAATCCCACCACTAGATTCAGCACTATAGATGATATCTTGGTGGAAGAAATAAGGATGCTTAATTAGCATGAACAATCATTGTTCTTACTATGAAGTGTGAATTTATTCATCAGTTCTTAAACTTAGCTTTCAAAGAAATCTCCATTATTGGAACACTCCATTATTAAGTTTCTAAAAATGGTATTTGGAAGGTCCCTTCCAAAATTAAGTTGGCCATCACAGCAGCATGATCAAAACTTTGCCCTTTTGTACATGTGTTGATATCACACATCCATGCAAAGTGGCAGGGCTTTGGTCATACTGCAACAGCTACCGTTTTGGTTTCTTGGCTTGCAAACACTGCTTGGAGCTCCAGCACCTTTATAGAACATGATGACCAAAGTTCCTACTTACTTTAGTCTGGGACTACAACCTGCATGGAACAAGGCTTCATGAGGGCACTACTTCTTAATCTTGCAATGAATGCAGAGTCCTTACTCATAGGCATTCCTCTTTTGCTTTGGAAAACTGGGAGCATGAGAGAAATACATTCAGTTTTAATTTCTATGCCACTTTTCCACAAGGAAATGTTGCAATACTATGTTCAATCCAACAAATGTGAAGGGATAGCAAAAACCTCAACCAGAATACCATAGATATTGCTACATATGTTGAATACAAATATTTTGTAAGAATATTCTTCACATTCTGGGTGAAAAATCAGTTAGTAGGAAATTTATAAGATGACTACCCACTTTTCTAATGCCACTATTCCTTAGAATAATCCCTTATTGGCACAAATGCAGAAAAATGTAAGCGTAGCTAGAACATATAAGCAGTAATTCCAAACATTTAATGACATGTTTGAGAAGATAAAGCGTGCATTAGAGAATTACAGGTTCTCTATCATCCCACATTATCATGTTTTTAATTTAACCCTTTGTTTAAATTTGTATCCTGTCATACTATGAAGTATAGAATAAAAATCCAACATATTTGTTTGCATTCAGCATGAATGGGTGGCGTGTATGTTTAAAATTAGGAGTAACATCAAAGCAAAATAAAATTAAGAGCAAACTATCCAACAATTTTATAAAGTTTGTGTAATTATCTTATATTTTCTTTCTGTGTACTGTGAAAGGACTTAAGCCAAATGGAGTCACTTTGCTAAAACAGTCATGCAGGGCTTTAGTGAACAAAGAATCCTAATGAAAAGTTATAGGTAGGTTTATATAGATGAGTAACTTCACAAGCTGATGCTCTTATGTTGTCATGGTGCAACTAACAGGTTGAATGAACTGCTTCATGCTTCATCAACAATTAAGTTAATTAGCTCATTTGAAATTGCACTGCTTTGTTGCCAGGATGTTGGTATAAATGTCAGAAAGGACTGTTTACAAATGGTATACAGCCATGGGGAGATAGACTCAGCAGTTTAACAACAGAGCATAGACATAAAGCTCATAATGGCTTTAGAAAAAAGTGCTATTTTCATATGCCTGCAAGTTTACATACATACTTTACATACTATGATCTGTAATATTTCTGTTTATAGATTAAAGAAGTTATACTGTTTGCCTCTGGGATTTAATTAAGCTGCTGAAAATTATTCCAGATGAAAGTAACCCATATACACCATATATTGTTCTAAGCATAATTGATAAAAGTGTTGTAACTGGCTTAGCTCCATTTTTTTCTTATCCAAAAAACCCAATTTGTATAAATACTTCTACTCACCCAGAGTGTAATTATATTAGTCTTTGGCTTAGTCCTTTCACAATTATTTTGACATTTGCTTTTACAGTTATTTTGTAAGACACTGATTTAATAATTAGAATATATTATAATAGGTTTTAGATTAATGATAAAATATGCCTTGTTTATCACTGTTGCTATTTATTTCTGCTTATTGTCAAAAGAAATTGTCACCCATGACATCACTTTCTGCTTTCTAAAATAGGCTGGTCAAATGTACAGTATATCTCATTTCCATGTGCTATTCAATGCTTAATTTTCTATCATTGTCCCATACCTTGATCTACAAAGCCAAAGTGCTCTTGTGGACTGTATACAACCTAGAAATCATAGGATTCATTGTGGTCCCAAAGAAAAGCCTCCATACATTATTGAGCTTTTCTATTAGATTTAAATCCAAAATTAAAAAGACATAAAATTCGTCTTTCTTTTTGAAATGGTGATATGCTTTGCAGTCATCTGAATCTGCTTGTATATAGTCCTCTTAGTCTCTTTCACTGCAAAGACCCACTTTAATTTTTAAAAAAACAAACCTTTTATATCAATTCAGTTTCAATTTAAAGCCAAAGAACAAGCTAAATTTTCTCCAATCCTCTAACTATATAGGGCGCATGTGTCAAAATTGCCACATCACGTGATGTGTTGCAATATATTGCGACTTTTTTTGCATTGCTGGAGCTGGGATGGGCGCAGCCTCCATATGATGCAACCGGCCCTCAGGCTGGCAGTTTGACACACCTGATATAGGGCATTACATGTCTAATGGCAGTAGTTTTCAAAGCCTTGCTCCTATGTACTGTTTCCAAGAATGCTGTAAGTTCTGGCATGATACTTATTAATAGACCTAGTGCTAGTATATTGTACTGAAATAAAATATTCATGAAGAATGCTGTCCAAATTTAGTTTTTGTTTCAGAAATATCCTGGTAATAGACTGAATATACTTCTAATGTATATAGTAAGCTTAACTTGTTGTGTCCTGAGCCTGCAAAAGCAGGCTTGGGACGTTGCAAGAGTCCCGGGCATTTGCAAAAGCTGCCCGGGACCAGACTGAGTGGCGCCGGCCTTGCGCACATGCGCAAGGCAGGAAAAGACTGCCTTATGATTGGTTGGATTTGCCCGGGGATCAGAAGGTATAAATAGAGGCCTGCGTGCCTCTGCTCGGGTTGTTCGTAGATTGGAAGCAGAGAATAAAGACTTGTTAGAAATGCTTCGTCTCAAGCGCCATTATTCTCCGGACTTAACACTGGCGACGAAGGTGGGATTCAGTCTATACAGCTAGGAAAGCTTGAAGA
>NW_015386855.1:299610-300899 GCF_001527695.2 Protobothrops mucrosquamatus | reverse complement strand
ATGACTATTCACTGGTCCACAAGCCTGGCAAGGAAATGGGTCATGCAGATGCATTGAGTAGGCTGCCATTGCCTACTGTGGAGCCTGATCCCGCTCCTGCTGTACACATATTGTCCATTCAGGAGTTGCCTGAGTGTCCCCTCAATGCTAGGGATGTGGCTGCTGAAACTGCCACTGACCACATGCTCAAACGCGTGCTCTCATGGGTCCTGTCAGGTTGGCCTGACAGGTGCCCTGCGGAGGATTTTCAACATTTTTGGGTCAAGAGGCACGAGTTGTCCACTTTCAATGGCTGCCTCCTTTGGGGATCGAGAGTTGTGATCCCGGCCTCCTTGAGGGCTAGAATCTTGATTTCATTACATGAGGGCCACCCTGGAATCGTCAGGATGAAGGCGCTTGCACGCAGCCACCTGTGGTGGCCTGGCATTGATCGGGCCATCGAGGCCCAGGTACATGGGTGTCATGCATGCCAGCAGTCCAGGCCTGAAATGCCCCAGGCCCCTGTGCACAGGTGGGAGGAAACACACACCCCATGGTCTAGAATACATGTAGATTACGCTGGGCCCTTTCAGGGACAATTCTTCCTGGTTGTTGTTGATAGCCATTCCAAGTGGCTGGAGGTCGTGCCTGTGTCTTCTACCACAGCTGCCAAGACTATTCAAGTGTTGAGAAACATTTTTGCTGCACACGGGCTTCCAGATGTTCTGGTGTCAGATAACGGTCCTCAATTTACTTCTACTGAGTTTCAGGGATTTCTACAGGCCAACATGATCCGCCACGCTGCTTCGGCTCCTTTCCATCCTTCCACCAACGGTCTGGCTGAACGGATGGTCCACGTCGCCAAGGACGCCCTCAAGAAGCTGACTTACGGCAATTGGCATCACAGGTTGGCTGACTTTCTTCTAGCCCATCGTACTACTCCGTGCACTGCCACGGGTAAGTGCCCGGCCGAACTCCGTTGGGGTCGTCGGCTCGTGACTAATTGGACAGGCTGCATCCGGAGCGTGTAGCTTCACAGGTGTCTCAGCCACACCCACCACGGGTCCTGCATGAAGGTGATCCTGTCTGGGCCAGGAACTATGGGCCTGGTCACCTCTGGGTCCCGGCTGTGGTCTGCAAGGTCTCGGGGCCTCTGTCCTACGAGGTGTCCCTGGAAGACGGCCGCGTTCTTCGCCGCCACATTGATCAACTACGTGTGAGGCGGGACTCGCCTGGGGTTCCTCCTCAGTCTCCTCTAGGGGGGGAGGAGGAATGGGGAATGCATTCTGGGAATCAGAATCTGCTGCCAA
>NW_015386855.1:288014-299050 GCF_001527695.2 Protobothrops mucrosquamatus | reverse complement strand
ACTAGAGGTCCTGGCTGGTTGACTCTACGGAAACGATGTTGGGGCCATTGGGTCTCTGTACGACGGAACAGTCCCACATCTTACACACACTGTGTGACTTTAACTCAACAGTTAATTATATAACCATCACTATGATGGCGTCCATGTGGGCGCAGTATTATTTCATCTAGGGGGGAGGGGTGTTGTGTCCTGAGCCTGCGAAAGCAGGCTCGGGACGTTGCAAGAGTCCCGGGCATTTGCAAAAGCTGCCCAGGACCAGACTGAGTGGTGCCGGCCTTGCGCGCATGCGCAAGGCGGGAAAAGACCGCCTTATGATTGGTTGGATTTGCCCGGGGATCAGAAGGTATAAATAGAGGCCTGCGTGCCTCTGCTCGGGTTGTTCGTAGATTGGAAGCAGAGAATAAAGACTTGTTAGAAATGCTTCGTCTCAAGCGCCATTATTCTCCGGACTTAACATAACTAATGGATGATTTTAGTTTAAATGGATGATTTTATGCTTGGTTTATTGTATTATATTGTGTGTGCATGTGTACTGTAATTAAAAATACATTTAGTTTTGTTTATAATTAGAAAAAATTCTGTACTAAGTCATTTGAAAGAAGTTTCCCTTTTAAAAATGGTGGTTTTATTTCTCATATTTAATAAAAGATTTGGAGTAAAGAATAACTTTAAGAATATGATTTATAGCTATAAAAATATAAAATATAAAAATTTCATTTTTCTTGCCCTCTGACCAAAGTACTTTTTTCTGCACTGAAATGTTAGGTTATTGTTCCCCAAGAATTCTGAGATCAATAATGCTTGCCCATTATTTTCAATATAGTTAGTTATCTTAAATGGGCCACGTGATTTGGTAGGCTGTAAAACCCAGAGAATCAGCAGATATCAGCACAGAAATTTAGAAAATTCTGTCCCTTTGATATAGCTAAATTTAGCTGAATTTCTGCAGCCCATATGTGTTTTTATCGTGTTTTAACCCATCAGAGTCACTTTGGGTAGTGAGATGGACAGTTTATAAATTGTGATTAAGGCACCAGGCTAGAAAGCAAAAGACCATGAGTTCAAGTCCTGCCTTAGCCATGAAAGCCAGCTGGATGACTCTGGGCCACTCTCTCTCTCTCAACCCAGTTAATCTCACAGGGTTGTTACTGTGGGGAGAATAGGAAGAGGAAGGTATGTTGGATGTGTTTGCTGCCCTGAATTATTTATAAAAATTAAAAAGGCAGGCTATATATAAATATATAAATATATACTCATGTGATATACAAGATGGCAAACTGTTATAATACTTGATTGTTATGTTGTGCTTTTGAACACTCATACATAAGAAAATTTGGTTGATTTTCAGGCTTTTGTTGTGTAAATTTACATTTACTCATGTGCTCAGGATTTTTTTCCAAGAAAAACCAGTATGCAAATCAGAATTTGAGGTTAGATCAGAAAACAGTCTTGCAGAACTGCAGAAAGAACAATGATTGAATGGAATATTGTGTAATGAAAAATGATTCAAAGACTGCCAAAACTGTTTCGGAATTCTTTTGGAATTTTACTATAAAACGAGTGTTGACAGAAACTAACCATTTTGCTGGTCAGCAAGCAAGGAACCTCAAAGATCACTAAAAGCATTTAATAGTAGTTCTTCATTATTGTCTTATAAATGTCAGAATGTAGTAACATATGTCAAAACTTTGGTGTATTTTGTCTGCAAAACTAATTATCATTCCATTGGTCCTAAGTCAGTTTGAGTGCAGATGGATTTGACTTTTAGAACTTTAAATCAAAAGGTTTACACTATAGCATTCCAGCCAGCAGACACAAGCATTCTTTAAGCTGCGTACAGCAGACGCCAGCAAAACAAAACATGATCTATAGTACAAAGACAGGCAATGTTTTTCGTATAGAGGCAGATTGTTAATGTTGAGAAAACTCATGCTCTACCAAAAAGTTAGTAGCTTACCAACATGAAAGATTTCAACACTTTCTAACTATAATAATTGAATGCAATGGGAAGAGTAATATACTGTAGTTTAATTAGGCATCAAACTTTTTTAGTATTAATTCATATATATAATATATAATTCATTAATTCACACACACACACACACACACACATATATGAATTAATACTAAAAAGTTTGATGCCTAATTAAATGATTATATATGTGTGTGTGTGTGTGTGTGTGTGTGTGTGTATATATCATACACACAGAGAGAGAATGAAAGGAGATAAAAATATTATTATATTCACTTTTTAAAAATAATTGTGTAGTTTTTTTCCTTTGACTGAAAGCAAGCAGTCTAGTTCCCAAAATATGACCTCAAAATGGCATTCTTTGAACTTGTCAGAAAATTGTGTCTTTCAGTGACAATGCCATCATTCCTCAAAACTAAGACATCTGACACAATCAATTAAATGAAAACTGACATATATGTAATAGAACATACCTTTGGTATTTCAACTCCTCGTATTGTTTAAGCATTAAAGCTTGATGCAAAATAAATAAAATACCATTTACAGTGTGTATATTATCTCGCTAAAAGCCTCTGACACTTAGATTCAGAAATATTTAACAGTAAATTTGAAATACCCATTTTAAAATTGGTTTAATAGTTTGCTGTATTGCAGGATAAGCTTACATCTATTTAGTACCTCAAATCAATAGAATAAAAAAATACACAAGTGGAAGAGGATCTTTTTCTTCCTTCCTTCCTTCCTTCCTTCCTTCCTTCCTTCCTTCCTTCAGGCTAGAATGTTTACCTAATTGTTTCCTTAAAAGTACATATTTATATTTATATTTGTCAGTCTTGCAGTTTACCTACAGATTCCTGCAGTTTTGGAAGAACGTCAGTCAACCACATCATTTATTCTATTTTGAAAACAAAAATCAATATACCTATAAAGTGACCCATAAATTAGAATTGGCTCACACAATGTTTGTTCAGTGCTGCCTTTCTGAAGGTATCCTTTGCATTTTTTCTTCACCTCTCTGTTTGAACTGCAGTCACAGTAAGAGGCTCATTAGGGGACATTAGGGACTGGAACTCACCAGAATTCCAGCGCTTGCTTTGCTCTTATTAATGCATAGCAGAGTAGAATGCATTTAAATATTTCATAGGCTTTCAGTAATTTGTGTGTAATCACCTTGTTAGCAGACCAGTAGAAGTAGAACAGGTCTGTGAAATGGTGTTGGTGATTGTATGGGTAATTTATGGACCTTTGCCATCAGAAAGAGCATTATTGGGGGCTAGAATGAAGCTGTGAAAAAGAACCAGCAATAAGTTGGAGAGGGAAAAACTTAATAAAGGTTTTGTAAAAAGCATCTTCA
This sequence comes from Protobothrops mucrosquamatus, assembly GCF_001527695.2. Taxonomy (NCBI): domain Eukaryota; kingdom Metazoa; phylum Chordata; class Lepidosauria; order Squamata; family Viperidae; genus Protobothrops; species Protobothrops mucrosquamatus. The sequence continues at coordinate 295,724 of NW_015386855.1, read as the reverse complement.
GGGATAACAATCCACTTGGTTCTTTTTGAAGCAGCTATAATTTATGACATATGCAATATATCAAATGCATAGGATAGCATTATGAAGCATTCATATGAAAAGGATATTTGCAACATTAGTTCCAACTTCCTGCAAGGGACATGATTAAATGATTAATGAAATGTCCCTTTGCATATGCATTTTGAAACAGCAATTAGGCACTGACTGAAAAAATCCACCAATCCTCTCATTTTTCAGTATTATCTTGTTCTTGATTTATAAATCATAGGGAATTTTTGAACAGCAATATGTACCTGGGTTGGTTGTAAAAACATAAAAGAGAATAATTTGAGTATAAAATAGTCATAAATCCACAAATTCATAATTTAATGTTAATTTCTATCCTATTTATTTAGTCACTTGGCATTGTATTTATATCTAGTGCTATTTTTGTATTTTGATTGGCATAATTAAGATGGGGAAATGAATAGGCCCCATTATTTTACATATCACTGGTAAACAATAGTAAGGAAAGGAGAAGGGAAATGTGGCAGAGGTATGTATGTGTTTTTCAAGTTCTCAGTAATCCACTGGAGGCTGTTCTATAAATGATCACTGAAGGGCTGCAAGCTAGCCTATAATTACAGGAAAGAAAGTGGCAGCTCTGGCATTTCATAACTATGTGTCCTCAAAGTGCTTTGTGAGTTTGTCACCAATGATAATTTAGATAGAAGCTCATTACTGAACATCACAACACTTTAAAAACCTTTCCCCTTCATATGGGAGAATAAAGGACTATTTTAATGGCAAGGTTCTTTTGTGTTCTTCTGAAAAATTCAGTCGAGACAAAACCTCATTGACTATTATTGTAGTCTACCATTGCTAGCTTAAAAAAAGCAGCCCAGATAAATGGAATAGGTCTTTTTAAGACTTGAACATACCAATGCAAACATTTTACAGATTTTTAGTTCTTTAAATATACAAAGAAGAAGTAGAATTAAAATGTAAACACATTTATGCCCCAATCTAGGGAAGTGAAGATTTTGCATGTGTACCTATTACTAGCAATAGATGGATAGGAATGGGGAATGGAATAGAATCTCACATGCAAATTTTCCATATAGTATTTGTGTCTGTACGTCATGAGCCCAGATTGTCTGTGTGAAAACCCTTTTTTTGAAAACTGAAAATCCCCAGTGGTTATCTGTTTAAATGGGCAATATGATTGGCAGGAGAAGACTCAGTCCCTCTGTTCTCATATTTTGTATCTCAAGATTCTTGTCTAAATGGCTGCCAGCCACTATTGAAAGTAGTCTAGTACGTCCATGTTTTTAAGTCATTATCAAGCAGCTGCTTGGTATATTTCAGTTTTTTAAAGAGGTGTCTGTACACTTTCACTGCATTGGACTACTCTTTCTTACACACTACCAAGCTAATAGATACATGTTAAATATTTTTTGATTATTTCTAATTTAAATCCTGGTTTCTATATAGCCCATTAAGAGTTTCATCCTGTATAGTTTTATATGACTCTCCTTCTGTCCTGTATTGGTTCATCGGTTTAGAAGCATAATTGGTTTAGAAGCATCATAACGTGGGAATAAGAAGTGGTGTTCTCTGCAGAAAGAATATCTGCTAATTACTTTCTTGGCAGTTAATGCAGATTCCAGTTCCTCGTTTTGCATCTAAATAGTGAAAATAAATGAGGCCAGACTAAGCAATTCCTAGTCTTGTCAATTTCACTTCCAAACATTATCAAATAAAACAGTAAAAAGGTTTCTTGGATGGTTGCCATTTGTCAGTCAGAAAGATACTATACTTTTCTTCTTCTTTTTAGAAGACTACCTGAATATGAAGACATATTCATCTTATTCATATTTTTATCATACTTATGTAGTTGCCCATCTCACAAAATATGACTCTTTTACTTGCTGAAATAGCAGATAAAAAGTTTTCAAAGCAGTCTAGGGCTGGGAATGGACAATTTCTCAAACTGACCAGTACACAACCAGGGTCCTGATATGTAAAGCAACACTTCCTACCCTCTTTTACTCTAAAAGAGTTCTATGGAAAATTTCACATGTGGTTTGAAGACTGCCTGCGGAAGAATGAAAACAAGAGTCTATGTGTTAGAAGCAGATCCCAGCTCAGTTTTCTGAACATATAGTGCCCCACCCCCACAGGGAGGATCATAAACAGCACTGTCATTATCTATGAACAGTTTTCATTTCTAACCATTCTTGGAGCTGCAATGACAACTTAGAAATAAAACTCTAAATAGAATGTTGTGTTCAGAGACAATTCAGCTTCTGTTTGATCATGTGAAAAAGTTAATCAGCATATTAAGCTATCTGACACCCAAAAAGGGGCTGAAAATCACCTCATGGCATTTCAGCAGATCATAATAAAATTTTGCAAAATAGCAATAAGACAAAAAAAAGTGCATGGAGGAAAATGTAAATTTGATTTAATAAAAAGTCATGATTCGTTTAACATTTTTCAGTTTTTATTATGTGCCATACATCATAACAGTAAGTTTACTAAATGTGAAGTCAAATTGCCTCAGCTATCTGAAAATTCAATTACAATTCATTTCAGTTTTTAGTTTCAACATTACCAGGTCCTAAAGTCTATTTCACTGATTGTAGAGTATCTTTTTATCAACTAATCTTCTGTATCTCTGTCTGTTCAAATGCCTTCCAAATGTTGTATCAGCACATTGTTTTGTATTGTATCCAGGACACCTATAAATGAACTTTTAAAAACCCTGAATATCTCATAAGATGTTCAGATACTATGACTGAATAGCATATTTTTACTATAATAGGAAGAGGAAATAGTTACTAATGGACTACTTAAACTGCATCTGAAATACATTAGGGGGAGATGATAACTATAGAGCATTGAGTACAATCCAGTTAGTTTAAATATGTTTTGTACAATTCTCAGCAAAGATAAGTGCCATTTTATAAAAAATAATTTTATGAATATAAACATTGTGGAAAGTTACTTTCCAGTTATAAATTTCTGTTTTAATATTATTTAAGTTCTGTTACGTTTTTGTTGTTGTTGAAAAGTAACTAGCTTGTGATTCTGTCGATAATTACTTAGGGAAGAGTTTGGTTTTTTTAAAATAGAGAATCAGGAGCTGCAATGGAAGCTGGCTTGAGCCAAATACCAATCCAGTCAGTAGTATTCTGAATTGCACTCTTATATCTAGCATTTAGTGTTTTGTTCCTGGATTCTTCTGAGCAGATAATAAAATGAAAAGAGTACAAGATTACATAGGCACTAACGGAACTAGCTAAGTGTCATCTGAAAATGTAACTGAAAGCAAATCGTTCCAAGATAAAATTTATGCTGCTTGCTTTTTGTTTCATGCCAATATAGAATGCTGTATACAAATCTAGCAATATTTGAACTCATTAATGCATCCTCTTCTATACTAATTATCTTTGTTCTCTTTTTACCTAAGAATATTATCTATGTCATTAAATATTAATATTCTTGCACTGGATATGTCCACAAATATATTTTTGTCTGTTTGTTCATTGATATTTGTTCAGCTAGTGCTTAGTGTCTTAAAAGAGAGGCTGAAGATATAGATACACACTTTCTACATATTAAGAAATTAATAATTATTCTCTTTGAAGGAAAGTCACTTTTCTCTTGTGCAGAGGAACTGTTGCCTTTGTGGATTCATTAGTAATAAGACGCGAGTCTGACATTACACACATAACAGCTCTATGTTTAGAATGTGTTTTATGTTACTGGGAATTTCTCTGTGACCTGGCAGGCAGTTCCATCTCAAGCCTGATCCATCTTTAAAATATGGAGATGACCAGGGTTATAACAAAATTGTCCTTGTGTAGATTCTCTGTAATTACTCATGCCAGGGATACCTTGATTTACCAAGAAGCTGCAGCAAATGACATGACTGGAAAAAACAGTTCAACTTACAAAGCCTAAATTAGATCAAGAGCAAAAATGACCAATTACAGGTATTTGTCCGTGTTTGGGCATATCCTTTGTGGTAAGAGGAACAAAGCAAGTGTAGTTCTCTGCACTTGCAGACTCTTATCTGTACTATAGTATATCTTCAGGCTGCAGTGACATGTTTGTGAGATTCTTTACAGATAAAAATACTCATAATTGCTCAAGTTTTGTTGCCTATGAAGCAAAGTCTAATCAGATAATTGAAATTATATTTTGAAATCTGATCTGAGATACTTTTAATTTTAACTTTGAAATAGTGGCATGATCTATCTGTTGGCTTGATCCAAGGCATTCTTGGCTTTTGGCAGTTGCAATATGTCTACACAGCTGAATTTTTGAGGTGCTTAATACTTCTTTAAGGGGAATTGTCATCAAAATTAAAAATTATAATAAAGCCATCTCTTGATTTGTATTAAGCAACTTTAACTCAGTCTCCAAATTCTCTTTTTAGGGAAGATCTTGAGAAGGTAGAATATCATCCACAGAGTATCCTAGATAAAGTAGGTTATCCAGATACCTTCCAATTAGAGTTTGGTACTAGCCATGTATGGATCAGCATATCTAAAATATGTTAGGTAACATGTTATCTAGCAAACACAAAACTACTTAGAGAGATCATCTTTTCATCTTCTCCTCTCTATCAACAATTTTACTTCAGACTTCAAAAAACATTCAATAATATGGACAGATATCAACATAGTGTACATGTATAAGACCTGAATATAAAATTTCCTTGTGTCTGACCACAGGGAACATTTGTAGCTTTTTCCTAGAATGAGTGTTGGAAACAGCATCTGTTGTAACTAGCTGTATAATTAAGTGGTTCCTACTGGAGGTAAACTAAGAACAAACTCTAAACCTAGTACTGTCTGGATTTTCTAGTTCTCCAGTTAGTCATTCAACATGCACTTCTAATCTTTTTTCTTACAAACGTCTTTCCTATAAATATCATCTAAATATCTTCGAGGATGTGGTGATAGGGCCAAATTTATTTTTCCTAGCTGTGAAAACCCTACAGGTCAAATGAAGCTATGTTGTAAGTTTTATTATACTTCTTATGTAAATTCTAAAGCAATCACTCCCTGACCTCATACCCTTGCTTATTTCTTTGGAATGTTAAATATATCTAATACAGGAAAAAAAAACTTCTGAAAACATACTTTAGATCTTAGCAATAGTTTGGGCCTTTAAGGTCTTCAAGATCTCTTCGATAAGCTTAATATCCATTTCCATATGCTGAAGAAATAATAAAATGGAAACATGTAGCTATGTATGCTGTTAGCCACTGTTAATCTCTCCAACTCTCCTATTTCTAGCTGATGCTGTATATAGATAGAATTGATATCTTTCTGTTTCCCTTAATTCCCCTTAATTCTCAGACATTGTACAGCATAATCTTCTATATGAACTTGCCTGTTCATATAAAAAGTTTCCCACCAAGGCTTATTGATGGTATTAGTCTTATATATATCTTATATATCCCATACTTCATGCACACATGCACACACACAAAGAAGAAATCAAGAATAGATGCTGAAGATTGTTTTTCCACAAACAAGGTAAATATGGAATTGCTACAAGTACATGAAGGCAATATTTTCTCACTCCAAGTCCAAGATACAGTATATAGTTTAGTTATATTATTAATAGTACATACTGTATTTATTCCAATTTTTCCTCAAAAAACATTCCCACTCACTTATCTTCACAACTATCCTTTGTAGAAGCATAGGTTGAAGGATGGGAAGTAATTCTAGATAATCCAGACAACCTTATAGTTGGGTTAGGATTTCAAGCCTGCTCTTCTCTGTTCATCATTGGAAAAGACCCTGATGTTGGGAAAGATTGAAGGCAAAAGGAGATGGGGACAGCAGAGGATGAGATGAGTGTCATCAGTGCAGTGGGCATAACTTTAGGCAGACTCATGGGGACAATGGATGACAGGTGGGCCTGGTGTGCTGTGGTCCATGGGGTCACGAAGATTCGGATATGACTTAGTGACTGAAAAACAACAACTTGCAGCCTCTGTGGCCTCTTGTTGGTCCATCTTTCCTGACCCTCCCCATGGTTCACAGAGGAGTTGCAGGTTCTGAAAAGGGCCTAGAGCACTGCTGGAGGAAGACGAGGGATGATTCCGACTGGACACGACCACTATTAAGGCCTACCTCATGGCAGTAAAAGCAGCAAAACAGCATTATTTCTCCACTCTTATTGCATCCTCAGAGTGTTGCCCAGCAGCCCTGTTTTGGGTCACCCTCCTGGGTCAGGGGAGCTTGGGTAATGATCTGCAGTGCCATGCTCAGCACCTGATGAAAAAGTTGCTCAGATTCTTTCCCAGTTGGATCTCATGTATGGAGATAGTTCATATGAGATGCCTGGGGAGATTATCTGGGAATGGTTTGATCCTGTTGGCCCTGATGAAGTGGACAGGGTCCTCAATGATGTCAGTGCCACCACCACCTGTCAGTTAAATCTTTGTCCCTCCTGGATGGTGAAAGCCTCCAGGATGGAGACTAGCAGGAGGGTCCAGGCAGTGATGAATATTTCACTAGAGGAGGAGACATTTCTGGAGGCTTTTAAGGAGGTTCTGGTTCGCCCCCTCCTTAAAAAAAATCACTGGATCCCACCTGCATGGACACCTTTCATCCAGTTTCCAACCTCCTCTTTTTGGGGAAGGTTGTGCAAAAGGCGGTGGTCTGGCAGTTTCAGAGGGTCCTGGATGAAACAGATTATCTTGACCCCTTTCAGTCAGGATTCAGGCCCATTTATGGGATGGAAATGTCATTGGTTGTGCTTGTCGATGATCTTTGGCTAGAGCTGGATGGGGGTAGTGCATCCACACTCTCCTTGACCTCTCAGTGTCTTTCGATACCATTGACCATGGTGTTGTTTGGGGTCTGCTATGGGGACTGGTGCTGGGCAGCACAGTTTTGCACTGGTTTGGCTCCTTTTTCCAAGGCGTTAAGAGAGAGTGAGAAGTCCAGCCCTTGGCCACTATCTTGTGGCATGCCACAGGGCTCAGTACGCTCTTTACTCCTTTTTAACATGTACATGAAACTGCTGGGTGAGATATCCATCACTAGGGGTTGAGGTATCTGCAGTATGCTGATGATACCCAACTCTATATTTCCACTCCTGGTGACTCAAGTGAGGCAGTGGCTGCTGTCACAATATTTGGAGGCTGTGGGAGCATGAATGGGAGACAACAGGCTTCAACTGAACCCTGGCAAGACCAAATGGACTCCGATTGGACTAGTTCAGGCGGGCCAATGGAGGCAGGTCTTGAGTCCATTTTATGGGAAGAGTTTGATCCTGTGACCCCCGAGGACATGGGCAGAATGCTGGGACAGCTGAACACCACCACATGTTTACTGGATCTGTGTCCCTCCTGGCTGGTACTGGCCTCCCGGGAGGTTACACGAGGCTGGCTCCAGGGAATCGTCAACGCTTCTTTGAGTGAGGGGTTCTTGCCGGCTGCCTTGAAAGAGGCTGTGGTGAGGCCCCTCCTCAAGAAGCCCTCCCTGGACCCGGCTACGTTGGCCAACTACCGGCCTGTCTCCAACCTTCGCTTTCTTGCGAAGGTTGTTGAGAGTGTGGTGGCACGACAGCTCCCTCAGCACCTGGAAGAAACTGTCTATCTAGACTCGCGCCAGTCCGGCTTCCGGCCTGGGCACAGCACGGAAACGGCATTGGTCGCGTTGGTTGATGATCTCTGGAGGGCTCGGGATAGGGGCT
>NW_015386855.1:242401-287249 GCF_001527695.2 Protobothrops mucrosquamatus | reverse complement strand
AGCCCTGAAGGCCCATCTATTCCGTGCGGCCGGCCTGGCGTAGCTTGATTATGTTTCAGTGGGGGGTTTTTTACGGGTGTGTTTTTAGAACAGGCCCGTTATTTAATTCGATTTTAAAACAAACTATTTATTACCATGGTTTTTAGTATCGCCTGTTCACCGCCCTGAGTCCCGCAAGGGAGATAGGGCGGTATATAAAATAAATAAATAAATAAATAAATAAATAAATAAATAAATAAATAAATAAATAAATAAATAAATAAATAAATAAATAAATAAATAAATAAATAAATAAATGGCTTTGCGTACATGGGGCCCTGAGATGAGGACTTTGTCATTTTTACCTTGGATGGGGTGGTACTACCCCAGACAAATCTGGTCTGCAACTTGGGGTTCTCTTGTTTGAAGAGCAGGTGGCAGTCACGGCTAGGAGAGCCTTTGCACAACTTCGGATTGTGCGCTAGTTGCAGTCTTTTCCTGGATCAGGAGTCCCTGAGCTCAGTTGTTTAGGCCCTAGTCATCTCATGGTTAGAATATTGTAATGCACTGTAAATGAGGTTACCCTTGAAGAACATTCAGAAGCTACAGCTGGTGTGGTCAGTTCTTGGGGCTCGAAGAATGGCTCCATGAGCTGTATTGGCTGCCAGTCTGCTTCTGGGTGCAATTCAGGGTGTTGGTAATAATCTTTAAAGCCTTTCATGGCATAAGTCCAGGGTACTTGTGTTTGTGTGTGTGTGTGTGTGTGTGTGTGTGTGTATACTACATTCAAAATCCTAGGCTGCTTGTTATCTTATGTCATTGTTTGCTAAACAGTATGCCATTATAAACCAATGTGTGCATAAAGAGATTTAATTGTATTAACAGTTTGGAAGCATAGAAAAGAAGCTATTATGAAATCTAAATCATATACAAAATACTGATATTAGGACATAAATTAATAGAGTAATTGTTTCTTTTTCATTATTTTGCAATACATTGTGTTCACATGATATACTTCTTGCACATTCCTTCCAATTATAGCAAAGTTTTCATGCAATGCTTGTATAATTTAAGTGGTGATATTTACTTAGGAATGTTGACAACCATCATATCCTGTGAATAGATAACTCCTGTATGTCTGCCATCTACCGTACATTCAAAATAGCATTAAAATGTTATTTATTAGAGCAATAGTTACTCATCCATACAAGTATTTCATCCATTCACTTATTGTTACTTAAAAACTCCTACCTGTTTATTAGATTCAAGTTCTAATGCATATTTATTTGGAAATGGTAAATAATTGAGGTTGGAATCAAATTTACTATCCCAACTGCTACAATCTTAACTGCAATAATATATCATAGAGATAGTTTTAAAATATCTGTTCAGACCAGAATTATGCCAAACCAATCTTATTTCATTCATTGACCAAGTAACTAAATTAGTAGACCAGCGAAATGCTGTGGACATAGTATACTTAGACTTCAGCAATCAACAAAGTAGACCACAACCTACTTCTTGGAAAGCTAAAAAAGAGTGGGATAGATAGCATCACCATCAGATGGATTTTTAACTGGCTGACAAACCTTATTCAATGAGTAGTCTTTAATGGTACTATGTCTACATGGAGGGAAGTAAGCAGTACCACAAGGTTCTGTCCTAGGCCCAGTACTCTTCAACATCTTCATAAACGACTTAGGTGAGGGAATAGAAGGGGAACTTATCAAATCTGCAGATGATACTAAGCTGGCAAGAATAGCCAACACCCTAGATGATAGGTTCAAGATCCAGATGGATCTTGAGAGTCTTGAACACTGGGCCCTATCTAACAAAATGAAATTCAATGTAGAGAAAACTAAAGTCTTACACTTAGGCAAGAAAAATCAAAAGTACACATACTGTAGAGATTGGGTGAAACCACTCTTTTAAGCCTTAATAAGACCACACCTAGAGTACTGCAACCAGTTCTGGTCTCCACACTAGAAAAAAAGATGTTGAGACTCTAGAAAAAGTGCAGAGAAGAGCAACAAAGATGATTAGGGGACTGGAAGCTAAAACACATGAAAAATGGTTGCAGGAACTGGGCATGGCTAGTCTAGTGAAGAGAAGGACCAGGGGACACATGATAGCAGTCTTCCAATATTTGAGGGGCTGTCACAGAGAGGAGGGGATCAACCTATTTTCCAAAGCACCTGAAGGCCAGACAAGGAATAATGAATAGAAACTGATCAAAGAGAGGTTCAACCTAGACATAAGGAGAAATTTTCTGACAGTGAGAACAATAAACCAATGGAACAGTTTGCCTTCAGATGTTGTGGGACTTTCACCACTGGAAGCTTTCAAGAAGAGACTGGACTGCCATCTGTCAGAAATTATTATTATTATTATTATTATTATTATTTTTACAACTTATATGGTGTAGGGTCTTCTGCTTGGGCGGGGGGTTGGACTAGATGACCTACAAGGTCCCCTCCAACTTTGTTATTCTAATGGTGTGATGTGTCACATAGCCAATTAATACATCAGCTCCTTACTGTAATTTTTATATCAGTAATTTAAATCAAGAGTAATCAAACTAAAAACACCCATACACTCTTTTTCAGATGGTTCTTCTGGAAGCAACATACCTCCTTCAATTATACTGCGTAGAAATTTTTTAAAAAGTGAAATAAGCTTGAAAACTTAAAACAGGTCACTTTTCTTTAAAAATGAATGTTCTGTTCAATCAACTATTTGGTAAGCCTAGTAAGAAACTTAGGTGCTTATATTTTTTTCCCTAGGACTGGAAGATAGGAAGTTCTCTCTTATTTATGAAGATATAGGTGTAGAAAGTGCAAGTTGCTTTATCAAGCAAAATATTTTCCCTGTATAAGTAAATAATGACTTGCTAAATATATTGTCATACATAGCGTGATCTGTTTAATAAAGCTTAACCTAAGCAAATTTATACTAATCACATTTGTATTTTATTTGCATTATTTCATCTTTACTTCTCAATTTTCCAATTCTGTATCCTTTGCCTTTTTGCATTACTCATCCAGAAATGCATTCACAGGCTATATGTGTTGAAAGGTAGACATAATGGTACCTGTTTTCATTGGCAATACCCAAATGTTATTACCCATCTGTGCTCTTATCATGTGGAGGAGAGGTAAGGGGAAAGGCATCTGAGTAAAACTCAAAATTACATTATGTCAGATATATCATATGAATTTGCCATTATAATTAGTACCATTTGCAATGTCATCATGATACATGTGATATTACTTTACTCTTATTATAGGTACTCATGATTAGCTCTTTTATAAAAGAAGTGTTAAATTTGTTCCCCTTGTCATTGTACATTTGTGCACCATTTTCTTGTGTCTCTGATCATATCTTATAGTCAGGACCAAGACTGCTCAGTTGCATTTCCCAAACTACTTTGCAGTGAATTTCATTAGGGAAATAGTGAAGTTTCTTGCAAGTTAGCTCTATTATGCCTGTTACAACAGTTTAGATTTGGATTGGGTTTCCAATAGCTAGCTTTCTGATATAAGAATTGTGTTTACAGAACACACACAGAGAGAAAGAGGCAGTAGGATTGAGAAGGTTATCAATGTCTACCTATTGTTCTATATTTTTAATTATTTCTTCTTTTACTAGGCACCTTAATAATGAACATGCATTGGATGACCGAAGCACTGCTCAGTGTCGGGTGCAAATGCAGGTGGTCCAACAATTAGAAATACAGGTTTGAGAATATTTCCATATTCTGAATATATTTTTCCTTGAGAAAATTGTTTTAATTTCTTATGGAATTATATATACATGAGTTAACATTTATGAATGTGTTTTAATATCTATTTGTATGTTTTGAAATAAATTACATTTCTAAATACTAATTAACTATCCTAAGCAATGCAATTTAAACATTTATTTAGAAAAGAGCCACTGAATTCAAAGAGTATTTTTTTCTAAATAAGCACACATGAGTTTTGACTTCAGTTACGTTAAAATTGTTTTTAGCTATCATTTTTTAAACCTTTATTGGTAATTGTGCCTTTAGGAAATAGGATGTCTGTGGTGACAAGTCATTATGCAAATCTGGATTAATTTATTTTCTATAGCCATTGTATTCATATAAATTCTCAACACCTTCTAAAGCAACTATTCATAAACATAAATATAACATCATAAATAAATGCCAACTAAATGCAACTAAACATTTAACCTTAACACGTCTCTGTACTATCTGCCATATTAACTTTCTGTACATTCTAGTGATGGTCAAAATTCTTGAGACCTTGTAGATAAGTCTTCATAAATAATGTTTTAGACCAAAAGAAACTCTAGCAGAATTATATTTAATATTCTTTTTAGTACAGATCAATTAAACTGTAATCTATTTAAAACATGTCTTCTTTTATAGCCCTAAACAGTTTTACTGTTATCATTTTACATTTTGTGCTCATTCTGCAAAAGTGATAGCTGTCATAGTATGGAAAAGTCTCATAATATAAACCTGGGTTGTTTGGGTTTGAGGCTGTGGGGTTTTGTTTTGTTTTAAAACATGCATGGTTAACCTCTTTGGATTCCTTTTTTTGGCCTGCAAATTAAACAGTGGGAAATGAAATAACTGTAGTGACATCCTTTTCCATTTTACATACGAGGACTTTGCTTTATTTACCCATCCAAATCCTCTCTCTCTCTCTCTCTCTCTCTCTCTCTCTCTCTCTCTCTCTCTCTCTCTCTNGTGCAATTATTGCAAATATGTCTATTTTATACTAATCAGTATCTTATTCTGAATCCAGCACTAAACACAAAGATAATTGTTTATTAGTTTGGCATGGAAAAGAAGATTTTACACTAAAGTTTTAGAGTATTCATTTAATGCATTGTTTTAGTGTATTAAAGTTAATCTTACTGGGATAGTGCTTTTAGGATTTTTATGTGTATTTGGTCTTTTAAAAATTGAATGATCATTTGTTTTTGCATTTTATATACACAAATCTAAATATTATTGTTGAATAGTATATTATAATATAGTAATATAACCAAAGGAGAGAGCCTCATATAATCCTGGTCCTTTTGTGAACCATGTTGAATGCTTTCTTGAAGAGCAATTTACATTTACAAATATGCTGTGATATAAAAGTCTCAATGGACTTTCTGCTTTCAAGGTGACCAATTATGAGTTTTTCCCTCCCCCCTCTTTTGTATTACTGTGGAAAAGTAAGGTCCATCAGTTGTAATGAGACCCAGAACAGTGTAGATGTCAGTTTAGTGGCAGAGTTCAACATTTCACACTGCCTGGTCCCTGTCACTCTATTGAATTAGATTGATTATGGTAGATTGCAGGGGGCACTAACTGAACCTCATGGGAATGGATGAAAAGTATAGAGAGTCTTGGCAGGCACCATGCTATGAGGACCCTTCACCTCTTCACAGCTGTTGGTGCTAGCCCATTGCTAATAGTGTCCATAGGACTGTAAAGAAACACTATGGGCCATCTAATTTACAGACCTACTAACTTGCTACTGTTGAGTCAGTAATGACCTCAATTCTCTTATTGACAAAAAGATGAAGTATTATTTGGTTTTCTCTGACCTTTTAAACATGACAAAAGCTATACAGCTTTCTTCTTTCTCTCCCCCACTCCTGAAAATCAAAGTTCCTCTGTATAAAAGTTTTCACTGACATAGGCTTTGATATGCAGGAACATTACTCCATAACAGTCTCCAAAGATAAGATGTATCGTATGAAATAAAATAGCTGTTATTAGTCATTTCTAAAATGCTTCTGATCTCACTCTTTCTTTAACAGCTTTCTAAAGAACGTGAACGTCTTCAGGCAATGATGACCCACTTGCACATGCGACCTTCAGAGCCCAAGCCATCTCCAAAACCTGTAAGTGCATATTGCTTTATAAACAGTAAATAGGTCTACAAAATGTAACAGACTAAGAAAATGAGCAATTTATCGACAGTTGGAAAACAATAAGTGTGATAAAAAATATGGCAATAAAATGAAGGTAAAATGCAATCGCTTGTCAAATTGCATGTTTCTTTAAAAGTAATGCTATCTTTTACAAAATCTGTCCAATCTATGCCATGGGGACACTAAACAAAGTACACCTGTAAGTGCACAAATGACTCCCTTTCTGCTGAAGCTAGAAAGAATATCATTTTTGAAATAGACTCACAAATATTAAAAAGAAAGCTGTTTTGAAAGACCTGAAGTTCAGTTGACTCAGAAGTAGTAAAGAAAAAGGCTATATAAATACATAGGTTAGTGTTGTAGTTTACCCTATCATTTAAAATATCCATCAGACTAGGCATCGCGTTTTGCAATATATTTGTCATTGGTGAGAATCAAATTGTTCATCTGATATCATCAATGCCACAATGAGTATCTACTCCACTTTTGACAAAGATGTGAGTTACTGATATATCACTGCCTGTTTCTGAATTAGAACTGATAATGGAATAAAATATGGAACCTTTTTCAACAGCCTTCTAATATATTTGCAGATTATATATACATCTCAGTGTAAGTATGTCAGGCTACACTGCTTGCGTCATATAATTCGATAAAAATTAATTCTAGTGAGACTACATTGGAATACTGTGTCCATTTCTGATCACTATGATACAAAAAAGATGCCCCTTCCAGACTTACGATTCTATGTTCTATGTAATCAATAATCTTTGAAAAAACTAGAGTAAAACAGCATACAATTTAAAAAAAAACATTCTTGTATATTACAGCCTCCTAAAAATTCCTTAAACAATGTATTTTTTTCCAAAACTGCACAAGACTTTGTTTTAAAGCATATTCTTAGGATTATCTGATATGGAGAGCAGAAATCAAGACCACCATTAATAATCATCGAAGAGTTAACATTTTGTGTATCTCTCTTATGCCATCTAGTGATTCTTTGAACTTTTTCACCTCCCAAACTGATTGCCCATGGTTCCTAACTTGGTGGTTGCCCCTCTGGATTTTCAGTGATTGGTAGCATTTTTATATACAGTGCATTCAGAAAGTATTCAGACCCCCTTCACTTTTGTCAATTTTGTTATGCTGCAGCCTGAAATCCATTTTTTCTCATTAATCTACACTCAATACTCCATAATGACAAAGTGAAAACAGAATTTTAGAAATGCCTGTAAATTTAGTAAAAAGAAAAAACTGAAATATCACATTGGCATAAGTATTCAGACCCTTCACTCAGTACTTTGTTGAAGCACTTTTGGCAGCAGTTACAGCCTCGAGTCTTTTTAGGTATGACGTGACAAGCTTTGCATACCTGGATTGAAGGATTTTCTACCATTCTTCCTTGCAAATCCTCTCAAGCTCAATCAGGTTGGATGGCAACTGTCGGTGGACAGCCATTTTCAGGTCCCTCCAGAGTTGTTCAATAGGATTCAAATCAGGGCTCTGGCCAGGCCACTCTAGAACATTTACAGAGTTATCCCTAAGCCACTCCTGTGTTGTCTTGGCTGTGTGGTTAGGATCATTGTCACGTTGGAAAGTGAACTTTCAGCCCAGTCTGAGATCCTGAATGCTGTGGAACAGGTTTTCATTGAGAATATTCCTATACTTTGCTCCATTCAGCTTTCCCTCAACCCTGACCAGTCTCCCAGTCCGTGCTGCTAGAAAACACCCCCACAGCATGATACTGCCACCACCATGTTTCACTGTTGGGATGATATTGGGCAGGTGATGAGCGTTGCCTGGTTTCCTCCAGATATAACATTTACAATTGTGGCCAAACAGTTCAATCTTGGTTTCATCAGACCAGAGAATCTTGTTCCTCACAGTCTGAGAGTCCTTCAGGTACTGTTTTGCAAACTCCAAGCGGGCTTTAATGTGCTTTGCACTGAGAAGAGGCTTCCATTTAGCCAGTCTGCCATAAAGCCTGGATCGTGGAGGGCTGCAGTGATGGTTGTCCTTCTGGAATTCTGTCCCATCTCCACACAAGATCTCTGGAGCTCAGTCAGAGTGACCATTGGGTTCTTGGTCACTTCTTTTACTAAGGCCCTTCTTCCCCGATTGCTCAGTTTGACTGAGCAACTAGTTCTTGGAAGAGTCCTGGTTGTGCCAAACTTCTTCCTTTTGAGAATTATGGAGGCCATTCTGCTCTTAGGAACCTTCAATGTAGCAGAACTTTTACTGTAGCCTTCCCCAGATCTGTGCCTTGCAATAATTCTGTCTCTGAGCTCTGCAGGCAGTTCCTTTGATCTCATGGCTTTTGCTCTGCTACTGTATGCATTGTCAGTTGTGAGGCCTTCTATAGAGAGATAAGTGCCTTTCCAAATCATGTCCAATCAATTTAATTTACCATAGGTGGACTCCAATCAGGTGTAGAAACATGGCAGCAACTATCAAGAGAAATGGGAGACACTAGAGCTAAATTTCATGTGTTGTTGCAAAGGGTCTGAATAATTGTGCCAATGTGATATTTTTAAAATAAATTTACAGACATTTCTAAACTTCTGTTTTCACTTTGTCAATATGGACTACTGAGTATATATTAATAAGAACAAATATTATTTTCAACAACTGTAGAATCAGGCTGCAGCATACCAAAATTGACAAAAGTGAAGGGGGTCTGAATACTTTCTGAATGTACTGTATGTATGTGGGTCTTAAACATTTGTGTTGTTTTCCATAATTGACTGTTCATTGCTTTAAGTATAAGCTTGCACTATAGTACTAAATATGTGTGCTTTTACATTTTTTTCAAATGATTGCTTTTGTTAGTTTTTAGTATCTTCACTTGGCTCCCAAATATTACTTAACATTGTAGAAAATGCATGGAAAATATTTTTGCATTATAGAATTATTTTAATGTCAGTGAATTCATTACAAATTTTAGAACTATCCCATATTTACTGTTTTGACTCTCATTACAATCAAGTTATTTTTCTATTGTTTTCTATAGTATAAGATAGATATTCACATGATAGAGTAATTGTCTCATAAATCCATCAGAATCTGCAGCTTGTTCTTTTCCAATTAATTATTCAATCAGTAATTTTTTTAAACTCCAGCAGCATGGTTACATCTACACTAATAAAGAATTTTCAGCCTATAATCCAAAACAGAATTTGAATGAATAATATAATTGAAGTATTACATTACATAAACCACACATGAAAGAATTGCTAATTGTGTTTGATGGTGAGCAATTAATACAGAATCTTAGATGAGCAATTTAAAGTGAAAGCACAGTTTAAAGTTCCCTTTGGAACTAGAGATATCTGAAGTAGTGAACTAATACTGTTGTCAAATTGGTTTGAGAGAAAAGTGGTCAATACCACACACACAAAAAACCCTAAAATTTATACACTGTACAAAAGAAGCTTCAAAATTAATATGATAATAGAGATTTATGGTCTCATGTGCAGTGGTTCAGTTAAGATGGCCCACACATTTGATAAATATTAATAGCATGAATTTATTACCAAGGAGAAATGAGCTCTGTTGGTTCATCACTGCACCCTTAACAGCTATCAGTACATGAACACAAGGTGCAACCGCAGTGTCTATTATATGACCCCATTTACTCTCTGAATGGTACTTCATTAAATGGTACCTTTTGGCCATGCTATGGATGGATGAAAATCAAAGTTATCAAGGCTGCGAGTCCAGAATAATGAGTTTTACCCAACCTTGAATATATTCAGATGAGCTGAGGTGGCTAAGTGATCATCCTAGGTTTTACATGCTTTTCTTTAATTAATAATAAATTCTATTTTATCAGCTCACAGTTGCATGCCTACAAATATGTCATGCTTATTATTGCTGGCTAGAAGAATAACTTACCGTAACACTGTAAACATAGAGGTTGACATATATGCTAACCCTAGCATTTCCAAACCTGTCTGTGCTTTATCAATAGTTTTGCAGCATGTACAATCTTCTCATAGAACTTTATTTTATTTTCATTGTGATTAAAAAATTGGGATGGGAAATAGTGGAATATCAATTTAAAGTAAATGTGTATGTATGTGTTTAGAATTTGTAGTAGTATATGTAGTACATTACTACTTTGCTATGTAGTATCAAGAACAATTCATATTGCTTTGATTTATACACTTACACAAAATCAAAGATTCTTTTGTACCTCTTAGACAGACTAAAACATTTCACCAGTGTACTGAAGACAGCAGTGAGCAAAATCATTCTATTTTCCTCCCTCCCTCTATCCCATATGTATTTAACAAAGAAAAACAGTTTGTGACTTATAAGGAACAGATGCACTCGTGATGCCTTGAGGGTGCCAGTCGTTATTATTAGACTGCTAATGCTCTTCTGCTGGCTGCTGCCCATGAAAGCAGAACAATTAGCTGGCATATGTTAAATTTTGTTTCCCTAACAAATCTCTCTCCTGACTAGATGTGTAAAACAAATCCACAAAGAAAGATCAATTAATGTTGTATGCCATTGAAAAGCAGTCTATCTTAAGTGTATTTGGGTTCTGAAAAGCAGGTATTACTAGAGTATGACTAAAAACCAAATCATCTCTGTTTAGTCCATCAAGGCACACCTACTGCCCAGCTTCTATTCATTTCAGTGCTAGATAATGCATGAGATAATATCCCTATAGATAGTGCTCTTTCTATAATTTCAACAAGCCATCTTTCAGTTCTACGTATTGAAAGATACTGTAGAATTATTGTAGCTTTGATGGGTATCAACCAAGGATAAGGCAGAAATGGTTTGGTTACTGACATGATTATCCACTTTGCTAATTGGATGCTATTTATGACAAAAGATGTATGGTAAATATGACAGAGTTAATATGCATTTTTGATAATGAGTAGCAAGGCTTTTCTTGCTGAGGGGTGTAATGAAGGGCACACTGTTAAACAGCTTGCATATATTTTCACCTTCTTTCTTTTTTTCTCCCCACTGTGACATCCTCTTTCTAGGGTACATCAGCCATAAGTGACACTGTAATCATAAATTGAAAATGATACTTCCAGAGGAATTGGCAAACTTGACATTTCATTATATTTGTTAACACATGCCACAAATGATTGTTAGTGAAGAAATTCCATTTCCCTCTCTCCATCTCCAATCAGATTTAATTTGAAAATTTTCAGCCTCCTCTGGCTAATTTGCAATTAAGACAATTTTGTTTGAATATGTAGTAATGTCATTACCATTCCACAAAATTAGCAAGGAGACTAAAGGTCAGTGTAAAATTTTCCAGCTGGCTGGAGCCTCTCAGCTGAGATTTGGGACTGAAGAAAGGAAATCCAGCATCATCACAATAGGAACTTATTTTGAGTCACTTTGGCCAAAATTACAAGCACCTCTGTGTTCTCATCCTGGGGCTTCAACTGGTTATTAGCCTGCCCTGCAAAAGAACCTGTCAATAATAAACTACAGGATACTTTTACAGGGGTAGACTGTTAGTCAAGTCTAGTAGGACTAGCAGAATAGTCCCGAGTAACATTACTGCAGATTAGAGCATCCCCTAATTATAGTTCTTATGATGCAGTTTCATCCTGTAATTAGCTGAGCTTGGCTTTTACCTTTTGCAATTTATTAGTGGCTACACAACCATAGAAAGATTCTTTTCTCATCCATCAAACCATTTAAATACTTCTTTCTGACTTTTTTTTCTTCATGTATCTTCCTCTGGCTTCCTTCCTGGACTTCTGTAGTTAAATCTGGTGTCCAGTGTCACCATGTCAAAGAACATCTTGGAGACATCCCCGCAGAGTTTACCTCAAACACCTACTACTCCAACAGCCCCAGTTACTCCAATTACCCAGGGACCCTCAGTCATCACCCCAGCCAGCGTACCCAGTGTGGGAGCCATTCGAAGGCGACATTCAGATAAATACAACATTCCCATGTCATCAGGTAATCTCCTGTGTTTTAGTATCTTAAACATCCATAGAGGCATTTAGAGAACAAGATCTGGAAAGTCCAATAAATGCTTTATTTTATTTAATACATAAAATCATGCTTAGTATCTGAACATCTATCTATATGTGATTTCAGTAGAGAGTTTGCAGGTTTATCAATAATCTTTGAAGGAAAATGATTACAGAGTTTGCTGACTGATTTTTAAATAGCTGTTATGACAATGATAGGGTTGGAATGAAGGTAGGAAACATGCCATGTCACATAAGAATATACTCTGATTAATACATAAAAAATGGCCCCATGTTGGTAGTGAATGCTAATTTCAATGCAAATATTTCACAAATGTAAGCCAAGATGTTCTGAAGTGCAGCTAACACTTTTCATCAGTGCCACGGGTTATGCCTGTTCACACTAATAACACCAAATGTTTCCATTTTTTAAACAGAAATTGCCCCAAACTATGAGTTTTATAAAAATGCAGATGTCAGACCGCCGTTTACTTATGCAACTCTCATAAGGCAGGTAAGGTGAAAGAGAAGTAACTTTTACTGATTACATTAGAACATATGAAGGTTTGCTAGAGAACAGTACTGACTAAGCTTGTTAAGAAACCATTATTTTGTATCAATCTGTATCTTGTCTCTCTCATTTCAGGCTATCATGGAATCAACTGACAGGCAGTTAACACTCAATGAAATTTATAGCTGGTTTACACGGACATTTGCCTATTTCAGGCGCAATGCAGCCACTTGGAAGGTAACGTTTTTCTCTGTGTGTGTGTCTATGAAAGAGAATGTGTGTATCAATGCCAGCTGTTTTAAAAGAATGTCTAGGCAAGTCCCTCACGATAGCACCAGGAACATTTATTTACATGACATAAGCAGATTAGTATCTGCTTCCCCTCTTTTTAACCTGCCTCTTGAATGGAATGAATTCCCTCTCTCAAAATGACAAGTGAAAGAATAATTTTACCTCTGATATAGTTTTCTAATTTGGTGCAATTAATAGCTGAGGCTTGGCAGAGAAATGAGGGCCTGACACACTAATTACAGTGTGAGCACTCAATCATCAACACCTTTCTTAGTCGCACCATATTACTTTTTCTCTTGCATATTATTGGCTAATTAGTTTGAAAAATGTCTGTTTGCCTTGTGCAACAAATGGAGAGTGTAGGTTTTGTCTTGGTCTGTGCCTTTTATACACATCATGCCTCATCATACAGACTGAAGCTGCCACAGGACTGAGGGCCATGGCTACTCAGCTGGAACTAAAAGAAAAGAAAGTGAATATTATCCTGTCAGGCTATAAATGTAGTTTATTTACTTATACAAAAGGGTTCATCCATATCCCTGTCCAAACAACTTTATTGTCTGGATCCTACTACAAGGATCAAAAAAAGGAGAAGAAGAATGGGAGGGGGGCGGTGTTGTCTGATTCTCTTTTGGGGGAAAGAGCAATGTCTTGAAAGATAAGAGTGCTCAGCACAGATGAAGCAGACGTTTTATTTTCATTTCAAAAAGCAGTCAGAAACATCAATTAGCCATAAGCAATTTGGTACAAAAGAGAGAAATTGTTTGTAGCTCAGAAAAATAGAAGTAGCAAAGCACTCATCAGCATACTAAAATTTTAGTCTGTGAGATATGCCAAAATGAATTAATTTGGATTTAAAATGCAAATTTACCTAGCGAGTGATTGCAGATGTATGAGTATGAGATTCAAAAAAGCTTTTAACTTACAAAATGCTTAGATGATATTAGTTGTTACACTATGATATTACAATATTTTAAATGAGGATAACTATTCTATTTATGCATATTATTTGGATGATATATTTTGTATAAAGAAAATATATAAAACATGTTTTTTCTGATCTTTTTTATAAGTAATATTTATGTTTTAGATACATTTTTTTGTTATTCATTAAAGAATGTAGTGAATACTCCATCATTTGATTTACTGAAAGAAATTTTAAAAGAAATGAAAGGTGATTTAATATCTTAGCTTGGTCTCATCTCCACAGCTCGGGGATCCAGCAAAACCCATTCTGAACAGCTTATTAGTTCTAACTATATCGCATGCATAATAAAACTGCTCATTTGCTCATTAATATTAAAATTATCATATTCAGAGCCATGGGCATTAAGATCAATCAAATCCTTGGATTTCAGGTCAGATGCTATTTTACTATCTGCTTATGCTTCCTTTAAAAAAAAAAGAATTCTTCTTTTAAAGCCAGCCAGAAGCATATCTTTGTGCAAATAGAAAGAAATCTTCATCAAAATTACTTTGTTTTATATTCGTAAAATAAGAATTAGGTCATTACTTGGCTGTACTTGATGGCTATATGCCAGTTTACTTTAACAGAAAGAAATATTTGCTGAAACCTGGAATCTACTTTTTGGGGAAACAATTCTCTGCAAATTCCTCAGTCTGCTTATTTATTGATTGACATTATTTTTAAAATTTCAGAATGATATAATTTAAATTTTAAAATATAAATTGTTGTATAGAAAGCTACCACCCATTAAATACAATCATTTCAAGTATTTTCTCATTACACTAGCATATTTCACTCTGTTATACTACATAATATTTTTAAAAGTTTATTGAGAAAATCTTCTGTTAAAAAAAATCTAAGGCATTCTATTATACAAGCACTTCAACTTGGATATGTCATCTAATAATACAGAATAAACAAAATCAGTCATTTCTTTATTATAGGGATGAAAAGAATGCCTTTGAGCTTATTTGCATAGAGCTTTGTGCAAAATTAACACTTGTCACTGTAGCCTTTTTAGCATTTTAATACCTCAAGCAGGACTGGTTCCTTTGGACATTTCAACCATCCCCAAATGCTTGATCAGGGACACAACAGAGCTGACCTAATTGTTCTGGCATTTTCAAAGATACTATAATTTGTACAGATATTGCAATTTAGACCAGTTCAGTGAAAGGAAGGGTTTGACACAGCTATTATTAAAATAGCCTGGAAGGCTCTGCTATCACAAAGTTCAAACTGCAGATTGTAATAATTTGTGTGTCTGGGGGGGGGGGGCAGGGTGTTACAGTATTTTATGTATTGAATTCCACACTCAAACTATATTCTTTCTTTCTCTCTCTCTTTCTGCTATGATTTAGAGAAAGAAGATTAAGTAATGGCATTGGCAGCTTTCTTAAATTGCATTAATTTTACTACCTCTCTTTCCCCACCCCCATTTCTTTTGTGTCTGATTTAGAATGCGGTACGACATAATCTTAGCCTGCACAAGTGTTTTGTTCGAGTAGAAAATGTTAAAGGAGCAGTATGGACAGTGGATGAAGTAGAGTATCAAAAGAGAAGGTCACAAAAGATAACAGGGTACGTGTGAGGTTTGGAGGATGTGTCTCTCCTTTCATTTTTCAGCTGAATTGTTTTGTTATGCTTCATTCCAAATGGTGCATATGAATGTCATAGCTTCCACACTCAAACATATGGTTATGTTGCTACATTGATCTAGTGTAAATTCTCACTAGATTTTCCAGATCATCTTTGCTCTGCTTTTCTAGCAAAATCCTAGGCTGATTTACTTGAAAATCTATTTAGTTCAGCTGGGCTTATTCCCAGGGAAGTTTACATGATATTGCAACTGGAATACGCCACATAGCTTGGGACAAAAGAAAACTGTTACACTTTGTAGGGACCTCTCATTTTCAATGTGAATTTAGGCTTTTTTCATAGCTTTATTATTTTAAATCCATTTGTTAGAAATGTATTTTCCCTATATTAAAATTGCCTCACAGGACATGTGTTCCCCATATGGTAGTTCTTGATATTGGCTTCTTTTTACACTAAACATTTGAACAAAGTCAAAAGTCATTCAAGAAGACTTGGTTCTTTCTGTTGGCTTGTGGGCCAACAGGGGACCATCACACTGAAGATGGTTGATGGATTAAGAGAAATCCCAGCTCCCTATCTTTTAATTGTAATGTTACTAATTATAATAAACAAAAATTTAAAATATTTATTTTAAACCATAAGTTATTAATCGCAAAAATTACCTTCTTTCTCTGGGCAATATTTATAGAAAGGTCTTACAGAATAATATTTGCATTGTGTACTGTTGTTTGCATCTTAAATGTAGAAACCTCTAAGTTTATTCATCTATATTAATTTGATATAATTAAATTACAGTTTATAGACTGCATGTGTAAGTATATAGAAAAGCTAATCCATTGACGGAAAAAATCTTTTTTTCTTTAACCCACCATTTAATGAATTCATTTTTGTGACAAAAGTCAACCACTTTTTCAAACTTTCTGTCTTCCTCTGTAAAAAAAGATCTGGTCACTCCATGTGGACAAGAGTGTGTGGGGTATTTTATTTTAAAATGGAATCTCACATTGGATAATCACACATTCTGCTGTTCAAATATTGTAAGAGGAGAGAAGGAAAAGGAAGCGGTAAAGGGAGGAAAGTTCTGTGACTCAACTCTTAAGTTAAAGTCTGTGACAAACATGTAGAAGAGTATTTCCTTATGTCCCTACACATCACTCACTCACTCACTCACACACACATACACATGCACAGATAACTACAATTAGACATTTTTAGCCAACTGAAACTATTATCAACAGATGCTTCTATGGAAGAAATAAAGTGGTGGTTCAAGTATTGATTGGGAACAAGGAAGCTCCACTCTCAACCACAGAAACTCACTAAATAACTTGGGGCAATTACATTCTTTCAGCCCAATTTACTTCACAAGGCAGGACTTGGGTGCACTTGTTTTTGTTTATTTGTAGAAGAATCAGAGGCAAGAATGATATGTATGGCACTTGAGTTAATGGGAAAAGATGGAACTTAAACTAGTAGATAAATAAATGAGTTCATGTTAATTCTGTTCAACAGTGGAGAATCTGTGCACTGTTTAGAACATCCTTTGTTTCACTGGACTTTTCTATAGGAATACCCTGTGAGTCCAATGACAATAGATCATTTAATACTTTAATATTGATCAATTATTGTGGATTAATACATTGACTGAATAATCAGTTGAAATTCCATCAATCCTGAGTTCTTTTTCTCTTTGATGTAAAAATTGTTGTGTTTCCATGCTGTATCATTTCTTTCTATTCTCTGTTTAATGAATACATTTCTCTTTGAAAAATTGTTTATTTTCAGAAGTCCAACGTTAGTGAAAAACATACCCACCAGTTTAGGCTATGGAGCAGCACTTAATGCAAGCTTACAGGTAAGCCATTAAACCATTCATTTCTTTATATGCCCACCTCCTTCTGCTTGCAGTGTTTTTTGTATGAAAGATAATTCCATGTGCTAATGTTTAGTTGGGCATCTAGGGCATTGTTAATAGGTGGGTTAATCTCCCAAAGATGTTGTATCACCTAGCACAGCAAGAAGTACCTGTTCTAATTCTCTTCATGTTGATGTAAAGAAGCAAGAAGGACACCCTGTGGCAAAATCTGGAACATTCCGTTTTATTGCAAATACTAGATTGATAGAAGTTTTTGCAAATGCATGTGAATATGCATTAATATTTATCCAGGCTGTCATGAATGATTTCATATCATAGTGTTAGAGAACATGGTGCTCATATCAAAAAATTTAAAGTTTAATTGTAAGATATATTTTTTCGTACAGAAAAAGCAAATATCAGAACTCTTTTCTTTTGAATTAAGTTCTGGTCATTTTTTATTTTTTGATACAGGCTGGCAACAGAAACAAAATGTACATTATATGTTAGGACATAAGGTTTAAGATTAGTGTATTTTAGAGTCAGAAAGAGTTTGAAGGCAGAAGACATGGTGCATATCAGTGTCAAACATATTTAGTAGTTCCATTCAGCACTCCTAAGCATGTGTGTGTGTGTGTGTATTGTCAGATACAGAAAAAAACAAAACAAATTTTTCTCTAGACATTTGTATATACCTCAGTATATATTAAGCACCCTAAGAATGCTATATCATCTCCACACTGCTAGGCTGCACTGGCAGAAAGTAGTTTACCTTTGCTTGGTAATTCCGGATTAATAAACAACACATCCAGTGGCTTACTACAAGCAGCCCATGAAGATCTCAATGGTTCCTTGGAGCACATTGACAGCAATGGAAATAGCAGTCCAGGCTGTTCTCCACAGCCTCACATGTAAGTACTGCTAGCATCTTCCAATATAGAAAAATAAATAAAAAAGTCCTGCCTTGCTTAAGAATTTGTCCAGAACAGGTAAGAATGTCCAGAAACTGGCCTAGGGAATAAGCCAGTGCTTCCCAAACCTCATTAAATTACCCTAAATTGGGTAAAAGTGGTTTTTCTTTGCATAATAACACATGAACCCTTTACCAGCACAACAAAGACATTTAAATTGACTTAAAGATTGCTACCTATAAAATACATTTGAAAATCTCACAAAGTATTCCTTTTAAGATGAAAATGGCTGAAATTACCAATGATAATTTGTTGAAATGATATAAAGTTCATTCAGTGATATTGATTTTATAATACATGTAGTCCTCGAGTTACAACCATTCATTCAATGACCATTTGAAGTTACAACAGTCCTGAAGAAAAGAATTACTCAAAGTTCAATAAGATTTTCTGATAAGCAGTTTTATGTAACGAAGGAAAAGGTTTGGGAAGTACTGGAATAGGTGCTTCAATGCATGCTTAAGATTTCCATTGGGCAAATGCTTCTTATTCATTGCATGATAATACAACTTCATTTTTCAAACATGGATTCTTTTCCTAAGTTAAATCTGTAAATTAGCAAAAGAATTCCAATCAGAAATACTTTAATTGTATTTTTAGGTCTGTAATATATGTATGGACTGTTACAGAAATACTATTCTTTTAACAAACAAAAACATGCAATGCAAAGTTTAACTGTTACCCCAAGTTTACATAGAAATTAATAAAGTGTAAGTGTTTTACCTTCTTATAAATCAGTAAATCACTGTAATTACATATTCAACTTTAATTACTGGTGTGTCAGTATTGGCAAGGTTTATATGTTAAATTTTATGCAAGACTACAATTCCTATTAATATTTAGGAGCTAACTATATCATTAATTACTCTAAAATCTTTCCCTACAATGTTTTTAATGCAGCTCAGAGAGTGGTACTATTAAAAATTGATATATCGTGGATTTCAGGAATGTGTATAAAGCCTAAGAAATATCTTGCCTTAATCACCACTGTCAAAAGTAGCAGTATTTTGTTTAGTAAATAGCAAAACACATACCTTAGAGGTATTGATTTCCTGGTAATCTATATATTAATTAGCGCTATGACATCTAAGTAGACATAGATATAAGTTTGCTGTAGGATTATTTACTTTTAAATATGCAATCATGTCAATAATAATATTGTATTTAACATGTACTCCAATTCCTTTTATTATTATTTTTTATCTCTAGCATATTATGTTCAATATTGATTATATGTGCAATGCTGAAATAGTAATTGCAAGCCACTATATTCCCTATATTTTCATTTGCCTTTATAGATTTTAAGTTTTATATTTTGTTTCCTGATTTGCCTTTTTATATAAGTAAATATATTAAGTTAACAGATATATTTTACACTTTTAAGATTATCTATCTCATTCACTACCACATATATTGTATCATCTTGGATAAATAAAATTAGTGTGAACAAAGAATGAGAGATAATATTAATGTGCTTTATTGAATTCCAAACCACTAATTCTCCTCCTTCCTCCATGGAAGAATTTGTGTTTTGGAAGCATCATTAGATATATTTAAGCAATAAAACTTGAAGTAGAAAAAACATGACTACAAGGTCTTGAGAATCGCAGTGCTATGAAACAGGTAAACTGAGCAACCAGAGCAAAACTTATATTTTGTGATGTGTAGAATCAATCATGCATTCAGTAGCTTGAAGCCTTTTACTTTTAGTAATTCTCTGAGTGTATTAATGCTCTCTTTCTGTCTAAAATACCAAGAAAATAAAAATGTAATGAGCAAACAGGACTTAGATCATCTACCTAGTTATTTCACTTACATGAAGCACATATATTTATGTTTTCATTTTTTTCTATATAATGTCGAGTAGGGCATGGTACCACATATACCATGTGCAAAACACAGTTCTGTAATTTATGCAGAAAACTTTTTGCATATTACATAATTTGAGAGTATGTTTACATCCAAAGCCTGCTGTAAATTATGACATTAATTTCCATTCTAGGAATAAACTACTATATATAAAGAACCAAGTAAACCAAGCATTCAGTGTGGGAGGGAGAGAAGCTATCTGGTCTGAACATCTGGCTGACTGTGCAACAAACCATAATAATAACTCTACATGTGAGTTATTTTGGCATCAGGCAGTGTTTAAATATAATTAAATATTAAAAAATGACTGGGAACGCCTAATAAATGATATTCTTAAAAAAACATTTGATTTATATTGGGATTCAAGCCAATACATTGATTTTCTAATTGCAGATAAAGCTATTATTAGACACTCATACAACATGTACTCAGATAAAATAAGACTGACTTAGAATATAACTTTTGTCATGCATGCATGACTTTGTATTTCTCTCAAAAAATTTTATAACATAGCAAAATATAAAGAATAGGATTCTCTATAGCAGTGGTTCTCAACCTGTGGGTCACGACCCCTTTGGGGGTCGAACGACCCTTTCACAGGGGTCGCCTAAGACCATCGGAAAACACATATTTCCGATGGTCTTAGGAACCGAGACACCGCTCCGCATCCATCTCCGCATGGCCTTCTCCGCCATTTGCAGAGAGAGAGACAGATAGGCACTTTCGCTTCCCTTCTCTCTCTCTCTCTCAGGCAGACTTACCTCCTGCAGGGCTCCTGATTGGCCTTGCGCCCGGGTGCCCCACCCCCTTGGAGCCGCCCGGCCTTGGAGCCGCCCGGGGAAGCCCCGGGATCCCTGCTGGGAGCGGCCCGCTGGAGGCTCCGCTGAGTGGGCCAGCCCTCCCACAAGCCGCAGCCCAAGGAAGACCAGCCCCTGCGATCCCCAGCCAGCCTGGCCATTGGACCCGCTGGCCGGGAAGGCGCCCCGGAGTCCAGGTTGCCGGGAAGGAAGAAGGAGATGCAGCAAAGGTAGGAGAGGAGAGCCTACCCACTGGCGGCGACTTCCTTGCTCTCTCTTCCTCCTCCCTTTCTTCCTCCTGCTGCCCCCAAGGCGGCTCGGTCGGGCGCCGGGGCAAGAGGGGTGCCTGGGGGGGAGCAGCCGGGCTGGCAGAGGGGCTAGCAGGGGCTGCGTGGCACCAGCCCCCACCGCGGCTCCATCGGATGGGCGATGGGCGAGGCCAGGCAGCGCGGAATCCTGGCTGGGGCGGCGGCGGTTTCCTCACCCTCCTCCTCTCCTTTCTCCTGGTGCCCCTTGGGCGGCTTGGGCAAGTGCCGGAGCAAGAGGGGTACCTGGGGGAGAGCAGCCGGGATGGCGGCACTAGCCCCCACCGCAGCTCCATTGATGGATGGAGGACGAAGCCGGGCAGTGTGGAGCCCCGGCGGCGGCAGCCGGGCCAGCGGTGGCGGGGACCCCCGAGGATGCTGCCATGCCGCCGCTGGAGCCGCTGCCTCCTGTCCTGCGGCTGAGGACGCGGCAGGCCGGTGGCCGGGCCGGGGGCAGTGGCGAGGAACCCCAACGATGCTGCTGTGCTGCCACCGCCGGAGCTGCTGCCTCCCATCCTGCTCCCCCTCCCCGCCCGTTCGGCTGAGGACGTGGCGGAGGCCGGGCCAGGGGCGGTGGGGACTCCCGACGATGCTGCTGTAAGAGAGAGAAAGAGAGGAAAGAGAGAAAGAGAGAGGAAAGAGAAAGAGGGGGAGAGGAAAGAGAAAAAGAGGAAAGAGGGAAAGAGAGAGGAAAGAGGGAGAGAGAGAAAAGAGGAAAGAGAGGAAAAGAAAGAGGAAAGAGAGAGAAAGAGAGAAAGAGAAAGGGAGGAAAGAGAGAGAGAAAGAAAGAGGAAAGAGAGAGAGAAGAGAGAGAGAGGAAAGAGAAAGAGAAAGAGAGGAAAGAGAAAGAGAGAGGAAAGAGAGAAAGAGAGAGAGGAAAGAGAGAGAGAAAGAGGGAGAGGAATGGCGCTTCTCCAACCAGGCTGGGCGTAGTGGCCTTCCTGCCTCCCCTCCCTGGCCAGCTGGATGGGGGGTTGGGGGTCACCACAACATGGGGAACTGTATTAAAGGGTCGCGGCATTAGGAAGGTTGAGAACCACTGGTCTAGTTTTATGTTGCCAACTCTCCATTTCTCTCTCGAGAAACTGAGGTCTAAATTGATTGCTAAAGGAAGGTGCTTTTCTCTGGTCCTTTCCCATAATCCTGGTACAATGCTGATCTAGAATTTTCTTGTACATTAGCCAAATGACAAGTCCTTCCCTATTTTCACCTTCTACTTGGCTTTGATATCTAGATATCCTATAAACTAAAACAGAATGTGAGATACAACAATTTGTCATAGATATATTATTCATTTACCAAGGACAGAAGTTGGTGAAAGATTGTTCCAGAGTATGTTTTAGCACACAGTGGTTTGATCACTATTTTCTTAACTCCCAGGGCACTGACCCAGAAAACAACGGTGAATTGTTTTCTGAAAGTATTCCTTATTGCCATGTTAAAGTATATCATTCAGTGCCATATAGAATACTTCTATTCTGCTTTATTTTAGCTTCAATCACTTGTGACAGCTGTGTATGCATGTTTGCTACAGAAAAGGAAACTGGGAGTTGATAAAATGTGTGGGGGGGAAAATATGACAAATAATCTGAAAGATATGAACTCAAGCAGTTATTTCTCTTACATTTCTACTCTAGGCAAGAAAGATCTTACTTTGCATACTTTCAGTCATTTTCCCACCTTTTGTTTCAGCCGTTTTTCTCAACCTGTACCTTCTTTACAATTCCAACTTTTGAATCTATCCTTTTTTCTTGCAATTTGGTCAGCATAAACATCAGGCTTTTTCATATTTTCAAACTTTTTTCTTCTTTAAATTTTATTTCCAAAGAGAAGTGTGATTATTTTGCTCTTAAGGTCTTTTTGAGGTGCTTCAGTTTGAAACCAGTCTATTGTCAAATTGTTCCATATCTGATTATTCCAGTCCCCTACTGTTATGCTTTCACATTACTTACAGTAGGTTATATATCATTTCAATTTCAATCTCTTTCATTCCCTTGTATTTTAAACTTCATCTCATTTCTGTCATCCTGTCTTTGCATTTTTGTATTTCTGCTTTTTGTCCCATTTCATGATACTTTTGAATTTACTTTGGAGGTTTGTTCTACTGTGTAAAGCTTCTGTGATGCAAAGTTCTTGTTCACTAGGTGAGATTTGGACATTGAATGTTATAAAATAAATCAAACACTTAAAGCTGTACCAAGCTTTGGAAGAATGATTGAAAATCATTTAATTGAGTCAATGATGATACTGGTGCTTATACCATTTTTTAAATTCTTCACTCATCAGTACCATTTAATCCTACAGTGGTAATATATGAACAGATTTAAAATGCTGCAGTATTTAATTTGTAATCTTTAAAGGGCAAAGCAATGATTGAAACACTACCTACAGAGTAATGTATTGTATATGCTTTCTTGTTCAATTTGGTTTAAGACAGAGGATTGTTGCATGCAGTCTTTATAAAATGCTTTTGTTTAATCTTTTCTATTATCTGATTCATGTAGGCTCTGTCTATCCAAGAGAACATTTCAGTTTTAAGACCACTACCTGCCATTTCAAATTGACAAGCACAATGAGCAAAAAGGTAGCATTCTACCTTCTTGAGGCATTTATTCTTTAAAGATTGCTCTTAAACACCTGTATGGTTGCTAAAGTGAGTGAGTATATTTGTGAAAAGGGGGAGAATCTCTGATTCAGACATTGAGTACTAGAAAGAGGAATAAGGTGTGTGTGTGTGTGTGTAAAATTAGAATATTTCTTAAACTGTAAGACATACAGTTTAAAGCTTCCTCCTTCCATTATGTATTCAAGATGGACAGTGATTAATATTTATATGTTACTTATATGTAAGGGGGGTGTTATAACATAATGTGTGTTATGTATATGTACACTTAAAGAGCAAGGAACTAAATTTCATTTTTAATGTGTGCCATTGTGCACACAGTAAAAATACAATAATGGTTATCTATCTATACAGTGCATTCAGAAATTATTCAGGCCCCCTTCACTTTTGCTGCTGAAAAACACCTCCACAGCATGGTACTGCCACCACCATGCATCACTGTTGGGATGATACTGGATAGGTGATGAGTGGTGCCTGTTTCCTCCAGATATAATGTTTAGAATTGAGGCCAAACATTTCAATCTTGGTTTCATCAGAACAGAGAATCCAAGTGGGTTTTCATGTGTTTTGCACTCAGGAGTCTTTCGTCTAGCCACTCTGCCATGTCCACCCAGGATCTCTGGAGCTCAGTCAGAATGACTATCGGGTTCTTGGTCACTTCTCTTACTAAGTCATTCTTCCCTGATTGCTCAGTTTGACTAAGCGACTAGCTCTTGGCAGGCCGTTCTTTTTACCTCATGGCTTTCGCTCTGCTACTCTATGCCTTGTCAGCTGTGAGGCCTTCTACAAAGAGGTGTGTGCCTTTCCAATCAATTTAATTTACCAGAGGTGGACTCCAGTCAAGATGTAGAAACATGGCAGCAACTATCAAGAGAAATGTGAGGCACCAGAGCTAAATTTCATGTGTTGCTGGGAATACTTGTGCCAATGTGATATTTCAGTTTTTTCTTTTTAATAAATTTACAGGCATTTCTAAAATTATGTTTTCACTTCATTATTATGGACTACTGAGTGTATATTAATGAGAAAAAATGATTTTCAACAACTATAGAGTCAGGTTGCAGCATACCAAAATTGACAAAAGTGAAGGGGGTCTGAATACTTTTTGAATGCACTGTATTTTCAGAAATAACATTCTCATTCATTCAACTTCCCAAAACATATTTTTCCCATTCTTTTTCAGTTTATATTGTTTTCCTTTACTTTTCAACTCTAGCCTCTTGTATTTTATTTTCCCACTCATCAACCCTCTGATCTTTCTAGCTTTATAAGCTATTACACTCAGCAGCCATTGCAGCCCCTTATCATTTCCTCTTTACTTGCTTAAATGTTACATGCTTTTGATCAAACCATTGATGTTCTTTTTTATATACTGTAATATTATACCCTCCATTTGTTGCACTTTCACAATTTTTTCTACTTCCTCTTAACCAAAAGATCACTCTTGTGATAGAGTGCCTGCAGCTGTCTTAAGCTGAGAAGTGTCAGATCCCCATAGTATGGATTGTGGAAGTTTACAGGATCTTTTGGGATTTGTGAGATCTACAGTATATAGAAGCAAAATACATGAATAATTTTATTGAAAACTCTACAAATAAATATTTTTGTAGGGGCAGAGCAATAATTTTTAGATCTAATGTCAATTTTCTCATTTAGATTCAATCTGCTGAATATTAACTGTTATTGTTAAGTTTATAATTATTTCTAATGAAAATCTAACAAACTGAAAGACAATTTTATCCAAAAACTCTAATCGACCAAACAAAAACCTAACAACAACCAACCCTAAAGAAAACTCCCAAATTAACCAGCCCTGGAATGTGTTCAGAGCTGAAAAGAAGCCTCAGGTTATATATACAAATCATCCCTTGATAATAATTGCAACATCATGTAAAGTCTCACATGTGTGAACAAATTTAAACCACCATAACCAAATGATTTCTCACATATGTGAAAATGCTATCCACTGATCTAACATGACATGTCATATATTGTCATATCATCTCAGTCATAGGGCATGGTCAATGGAATCAGTTCATCTACCCATCAAATATAAAAGAAAAACCAAATTACAAAAAGACAAGTGTAAATCAATCTCTAAGTGCCATAACAACAAGTGTGGAAAATTTCTAATAAACATTGATGTGATCTAATAAAAGAGCTATTGTTTAGGAATAATACAGGTATGTGTGCATGCATGCACATGCATTCTATGGAATGTGAACAGATATTGATATAGAAGAGAAAGAAATCAAAAATGTAATGACACATGACAATAAAACAACACTGAAATGTCATTAGTGCTCTTTTTAGTTATGTTGTCTGTAATTCATGGATGTAGATATTTGTGTACATGTGAGAGAGCAAGGAAAGGTGAACAATGTAATTATCAGTTAAATTTTGGTAGGCGTGCTCGTTTCTTGTTAAACAGGATATTATATAATTGTTGATTTAATTTGCCTTTCAGACATTTAGTATTTTATCAAATTGAATGATTTAAAGTAGATGAATTGAGAGTAAGGAAAAGCTTCATTGTGAAAAGTGGATTTGTGATTTTATTTACATAAAATGTCTTAAACCCCCACCTAAATTTAGGGAAGCAAATAAATAATGATAGTGATAATTATGTATAAGCTTGAATATGGTCAGTCATTCACTAGTTTAAGATTCAGTTCAGGTGTAGTCATTCTGGGGCATCAAGTCATAGTTTATTGATCAAGTTGTGTGACTGTTTCCCGTTCATGCACATTGGTTTCATGATATCTTAACTGAGCAATTGTCAGTACAATTTATACCAACCTACAAATTATGGTTATAGGGCTACTCTAGCCATAATTCCTTAATTGGAATGACATGATGGTTTAAGCAGCTAATTAGCACTGAATGCAATAGCAATAGCACTTAGACTTATATACTGCTTCACAATGCTTTACAGCCGTCTTTAAGTGGTTTACAGAGCCAGCCTATTGCATCCAACAATCTGGGTCCTCATTTTACTGACCTCAGAAGGATGGAAGGCTGAGTCAACCTTGAGCCGGTGAGACTCGAACTGCCAAACTGTGGCAGCTAAGAGTCAGCAGAAGTATCCTGCAGTACTGCATTCTAACCACTGCGCCACCTGGGCTTTTAGTTATGTAGAATATGTAGATATGTAGAAAGATAGAAGAGTGAAAGTGGATAAGTTTTGATATGGACATTTTATTTATTTATTTATTTGCATCCTGCCTTTGTTATTTTTACAAATACCTCAAGGTGGTATTTGTAAAAGATCACCTTTTATCCAACACTTCCCTCCTCCTATTGTCCCCACAACAATAACCACTTTGCAAGATGAGTTGGGCCCAGAAGAGTGACTGGCCAAAGGTCACCCATCTGGCTTTCATAACTCAGGCGGGACTTGAATTCACAATTTCCCGCTTTCTAGCCTGGTGCCTTAACTACTAGACCAAACCGGTTCTCAATTACAATTTCATGCGCTAAAGGTCTACATTTTTCTTCCATGGATTTCAGTCTGTTCTACTGTATGTCCTTATATAATGTAAAGAACTGTACTCCTTTTTCCAAATTGTTCTTAAATTTCATTTCCATCAGTCAAACCACATTTTACATCTGTGCACTATCATCTATATGATATTTGGGTTTTCCAACAATCCTATTAACCTTCTTTGGTCATTCTGTTTAATCCCTGATAATCTACAAGGCATCTGACTCTTTCACAGCTTTCCTGCTTCTCTTAAAAGAATTTCAGGTTATTTTTCTTCTTCCTCTGTTTTGTACTGTGTTCAAAGCAGCCTAGAGGCCCCTTTCTGATTCATCTCCCTAGAGTGAAGAACAAGTGTTTCTACAAAACATGGCATCTTTTAATATGAAAATTGAACATTTCATGACCTTTGTCCAACTTCCAAATTAATTATATTGGAAATATGCAGGGTATTTTTATAAATGAAACTGAAAAAAATACTTTTTTTCCAATGACAATATTTTTGAGAGCTAACTATCTAAGAGAGTTTAAGATGAAAACTGTAATTACGAACTTTCACAGGCATCCTATTCAGTAGCAAGTCATAATATTACCTCCTTTATTCCAAACAAATCAAATGTGGAGAATAAAGGTCAAATAGTATATTACATCTCTTGGGACAGATACTGTTTAGTTGCCTTTTTTATCCTGTGTTCTTCAGTATCAACCTTCTTATTTCTTGCCTCTTACTGTTTTCTTTATAGGCATATAGTTCCTTTAGAATAAACAGTTGGTGAAAGCAAATTTCATTCTTACAGTTTTTATTTATGTAATATACAATATGTAGATCAGCACTGTGACTAGCTTCTATGCCAACTATAATGCTTATTAGAAGAACCAAAACAGGTCAAGAAGTCCAATTTAAAATATAGGTCCATAGTTATATATTTTGCTGTATAATATTTGAAATCAGACTGTATTTTCAGAATGTATTGACTCTAAAACATCAAAATTGGGGGGGGGGGGGAATACAAGCCTGATTCAAATAATCACTTGTTGGATTGATTGTGCCTCTGTTGCCCATAAATTCCATTCTATCTTCTCCCATTGTCTCAGTTTACTGTCTATATGAAATTGCCTGGTTTGTCAAACAAAATTTGCAGTGATAACCAAATTGTCAACCATGGTTTTAATTCTCCCTAGAAACAACTGTTATATTTTGGCTAAGTCCAAACTTATAAGAAGTGTTTAAACCTTAGTCTTCCATTAGAAGTATCTCATCAAACTGTGGCTTGACAAATACAGAAATATAGTTAGTCCTCAACTTACAACAATTCATTTAGTGACTGTTCAAAGTTACAAAGGCACTGAAAAAAGTGACCTATGACCTTTTCTCATACTTATGACCATTGTAGGGTCCACTTGGGGATCAAAATTCAGACATTTGGCAACTGACTAATATTTATGATAGTTGCAGTATCCTGGGGTCATGTGATCCCCTTTTGCGACTTCCCACAAGCAAAGTCAATTTGAAGCCCAATTCATTTAACAGCTGCAATGATTCATTTAACAACTGTGGCAAAAAAGGACATAAAATGGGGCAAAATTTACTTAAATGTCTCGCTTAGCAACATAAATTTTGGTTTGAATTGTGGTCGTAAGTCGAGGACAACCTGTATTAAGTTAGAAATGTAAAAGAAGAGGAGATTCAAATCAGTAGGAATATGTTGACAGTTTTTACAATTTCTTATTGAATGTTTGTTTATTTGCTCATTGTTAGAAGAAAGTATCTAACATTGTTTATATGGTTTTAGTAAATGTTTTCATTTCCTTTAAATTTTGAATTATAGATTTGACAAGCTCAATTTTAAGGTGCCTTACTTTTTAATGTTGTATAGAGTTTTATTTTTCTTATTTAAAACCATACCATCAGGCATTCAGAAAACCCAAAACTCTTTTTATGCAGAAATTTGGATCATCATCATTACCTGAACATATTTTATGTTTTTATTTACTTTTAACAGCAACAATGTAGTGGACCTTATCTGAGAGAAGCATGCACATTAAACATTGCTCAAAATAATATCCATTGCTTATACAAGTAGAGAATTAAAATCTCTCACCCAGCCATCAGGAGAATTTTGGAAACAGAAATAGCCCTGTATTCATGCTTCCATTACTTATATGTATGCAGGTGCCAGTTGTTCTTAATATCCACTGCTAGGTTGGATCACAAGAGCTAGATCAGTATACATTTCTGTGCTCCTAGTAAGTCCCCAAGGGGTGGGTTTCAAATTCAGAAGCTAACTACTATGCTTTAACATCAAGGGAATCCAATTCTGTTTCATATCCAGGTCTGTGTATTGATCAGAAAGGAAATATAAATAGTGCTTTTCTTAGCTCAGTCATTATATCTTGGGGATTCCTCTATAATGATTGTGTATTATATCCCATTTTTCTTCCATAGTTATTTGCATTCCTGGGAACTCAGAGAAGCATTTTGAAAACTTACAAAAACAATGCATTGGCTTGAATTTCCCTTCCTGCTTTTTCTTCAATTCTTAGGGAATTTTTAAAACTAGAAATATAAAATGGTGTTCGGGGGGTGAAAATTGGCTTGGGAGTGGTCCAGAATTCAGTAGGATTCTAATGCTGGGTTTTGCCTATAAAACTATAAACTATATATGAGCTTTCAGACTCATGCTTGAGCCCATCTTCAGGGAACTTCTCTCTACTGGAATACGTGCTATTCTGTAAATTGTATTTATGTGCTCCTTCCTGTTGGTTGATTGGTATATTGGTGGCTGACAATTGACTGTTGTTTCCTTGTGCTGCCCAGTCCTCGGCTCCTAAATACTTGATAAGCTGTTGGTAAATCAGCACTCCTGTTAACTGACATGGGGCCCATTTCCCAGGCTTCAATTATTTCCCTGGCTATCTTCCAATGATTTCCCCTTTTCCCCTCTTATTATCTGTATATTATGACTGCAGTATAATATTCATTGGTATGTACATAGACTGTACATATTGTCTGTCTTTTTAGCTATCTGGTACTGTTCAAGTTGGAGCTGAAATCCACTGTTTTATTAACTTTAGAAGTGCTTAATAATTTACTAAGGCCACAGTCAAGAGGAGTATGCGTACACATTTTTTAAAAAACATTTCTATTTCATAATCTGACAAATGCAATTCTATAGTTACACTTCAGTGTTTCCTAACCTTCAAACAAGTATGCAAAAAAAAATACAAAATTACTCAGAGTACTAGAGATTACTTGTTTAATAGCACCATGTTCCACAAGCTGAATAATTTTCAGAATCTTTTATCACTTAACATATTACTTTCAGTTCTTTTGTCAAACATTATTTCTTTGTAAAACTAACTCAGGAAATGAGTTAGTTTTCAATTGTGAACTGGGAGTGGAAAATGTCTTCAGCTCAGGCCTATACTTCCAGTATCTCAAGGGGCTGGAATGGTCATAGGATGTTACTTCAGCAAATGATAAATTAATGTAGATCTCTACTTAACTATTTTGGCTGACCAAATGAGCCATAATTCACAGCCATGGAAACTACTGGATGGGTTTAGGCCAATTGTTTTTTCAATTCAGTCCATCTCACAAGATTTTGTGAGGATAAAAATGAAAGGAAGTCCCCATATGAACTACCTGTGTTCCTGGAGAAAAGGCAGGACATAGTTGTAAACAACAAGAGGAAGCCAACAAATTAAAAAGCAACAAATATTCCATTTAAGTTTTCTAAAAAATTTAATAGAATGTGCTGTACTGGAACTAATCAACCTGGTAACCTCCAGAGGATTTTGAAATTCTCCCTATTGTCCTCCATGCCAAGAGTACAGGTAAAACAGGAAATCTTTTCTCCTAATTTTCAAATATGGAGTTGGGGAAAAATGGATAGCTTTATTTAAAGGAACAGTACAAAAAAGACTACCCCTAAATGGGGGAAAATGTCACTTATGTCACATAAAATATTGATTTTCACTCAGACTAATTATTGGGAATGTTTTTTTGACAAAGTAGATTGAGTGGGTGAATGCTGTGAATGTGTGTATGTGCATAATCCCTTCTATACACAACACATAGCATAGATGGCTAATCCCAATTCCTATTAAGGGATTGAGAAAGAAAATTGATAGATCTCTCCTTTGAACCGAATGGTCCCTGTTTGTTGCCTTTCAGCCATCAGCCCCAACTACTGTTGCTTTTACTGGGTGTTTTCCATCTTCCTTTCCTGCCAAATAGAAAGAAATTCTCTCTCCCAATTCATACACTACTGGATAACTAACTGCCAGAATTCATTGATAGCTGTAGTGACTGTTTTATTAAAGAATTAGATTCCTCCTCTTTTCCTTTGAGGTAGATATTTCAAGGGGAATGTATATCTGTTAGGAAAAATGATAATTGGTTATTGGGTGGGTGATAGAGAAAGAGAAACAGGTTCAGCTCTGGTTTAGACAAAGACTATTGAGAAAAAGACATATTTGGATAATTTATTTAATTTATTAATTGTATTCACTTTGCTTTCAAAATTTATATCAGTCAGTATTATGATAGGTGGAATAGAATAGAATAGAATAGAATAGAATAGAATAGAATAGAATAGAATAGAATAGAATAGAATGGGACCTTGGAGGTCTTTTAGTCCAGCCCCCTGCTCAAGCAGGAGAACCTATTCCATCTCAGACAGGTAATTGTCTAGTCTCTTCTTAAAAATCTCCAGTGATGGAGCTCCCACGATTTCTGGGGGTAAGCTGTTCCACTGGTTGATTGTCCTTACTGTCAGGAAGTTTCTCCTTAATTCTAGGTTGCTTCTCTCTTTGATCAGTTTCCAACCATTATTTCTTGTCCTGCCCTCTGGTGCTTTAGTGAATAACGTGACCCCCTCTTCTTTGTGGCAGCCCCTCAAGTACTGGAATACTGCTATCATATCACCCCTATTTCTTCTTTTCTTTAGACTAGCCAGACCCAAGTCCTGCAGCCGTTCTTCATATGTTTTAGTCTCCAGGCCTTTGATCATCTTAGTTGCTGTTCTCTGAACTTTTTCCAAGGTCTCAACATCCTTTTTATAGTATAGTGATCAAAATTGGTTGCAGTATTCCAGGTGTGGTCTCACTAGGTTTTATAAAGTGGTACTAATACTTTGTGTGATCTTGAGTCTATGCCTCTGTGTCAACGCTGCTAATATTGGATATTCTTGCTTTGACAAAATATGCAGCACTGTCTGGTATTTTTAGAGTTAATGCAGAGGAGAATGAGGGAGGAGGGAAAAGCCGCGGAAGGGAAAAGAAGGGAACTTTTGTCCTTCACACTAATTGGGGAACGTAAATCATGACAGCAAAATAGGGAGTGGAAATGCTAGCAAAAATAACTGATCGGTGGGTGAGGATTTCAGATTCTAGCATTCCTTTTATCATGCCTGTACCGACATTTTGTCACATAAATAAAAAGACTTTTTTACGATAAAATGCCTGGAAGTTCTTTGAAGTGTTTCATTAGTCGGAACCTTGACACTCTGTTTATACAAAGCAGGATTGTATTAGCTTTTTTGGTTGCTGCTGCACACTGCTGGCTCATAGTCAAGTGATCATCCACTAGAACTCCAAGGTCCATCTCACAGTTACTGTTTTTGAGCCAGGTCTCGCCCAGTCTGTACTTGTACCTTTGATTTTTCCTGCCTAAATGTAAAACTTTGCTTTTCTCCACATTGAAACTCATTTTGTTGGATAGAGCCCATTGTTCAAGTTTGTCAAGATTTTTTTGGATCCTGAGTTTGTCTTCTGGGTTGTTGGCTACTCCTGCCAGTTTGGTGTCTTCTGAAAATTTGATGAGTTCCCCTTCAATTCCCTCATCTAAGTCATTTAGGAAGATATTGAAGAGTACTGGGCCTAAGACGGAACCTTGTGGTACCCCACTGTTTACTTCTCTCCATGTGGATGTAGTGCCGTTGAGGACTACTCGTTGAGTACAGTTTGCCAGCCAGCTACAGATCAATCTGGTGGTGATGTTGTCTATTCCACCTTTTTCTAGCTTACCAAGGAATAGGTTGTGCTCTACCTTATCAAATGCCTTACTGAAGTCTAAGTATACTACATCCACAGTATTTCACTGGTCTATTATTTAGTCACTTTATCAAAGAATGAAATAAGATTGGTTTGGCATGATCTGTTTTTGACAAACCCATGCTGGCTACTAGTTATAACTTTAGTTTGCTTCTAGTTGTTCACATATCTGTTTTTTTATTATCTTTTCCAGGATCTTCCCAGGTATTGATGTTAGTCTGATTAGTCTGTAGTTTCCTGTGTCTGTTTTTCCCCCTTTCTTGAAGATGGGAACCACATCAGCCCTTTTCCAATCTTCAGGTACTTCCCCGGTGCTCCAGGATTTTTGAAAGATATGGTGCAATGGTTCTGAGATAACATCTGCCAGCTCCTTCAGAACTCTGGATGTAATCTGTCGGGTCTTGGTGATTTATATTTGTCAAGGTCGGATAGGTGTTCTCTTACCATTTTCTTGCTTACTTTAATAAGCACTGATGAGAACACTACTTTTGCTCCTAGCTTCTTAACTTTCTTGCCAAGTTGTTTGTAGTCTTTCACTATTGCACTCAGGTTGTTTGTAGTGTCGTTCATTCCAATGTGGAGGAGGAGGACGGGGTAGTAATTTGTGGGCCTAATTATTTTGGTTAGGTTCTCAGCCACATCTTTGATTTTTGCTCCAGGGAGACAGCATATAGATGATTCTTGGCCTGCAGATAGATGATTCTGTTCCTTTGAGGATAGAATCTCCTATTACCAACCTTTCTTTTTTGGGGGGGCTGCAGTCTGGGGTGCTTTTCTGTTTGTCTCAGGTGTGTTTGTTGATGTGGCTTTTTAGGGATATTTGAGGTGACTTTTTAAGGATTATTTGAAGTTGTTTCTTTGCTAGGTGTCTGCATGTCTTCTTTGAGGCGGAGGTTGTGGGTCTGCATGTTTCCTTCTAAGGGGAGAAATCATTTGCTCAGTTTTAATGTGGTTGCTTCTGGTTGGGTAGGATTGGGCAGAAGGTGTTTGTTTGTTGCATGTTGTTTCTTTCTTTGAGTGTTGTGTTTCCTTCTGTGTGTGACATACCTCCATTTGTCTTCCTCCAAGGGTTTATCAGTAGGGTCAAATCCTCTGGGAGTTATTTGTTCGTTGTTTGGTTCGGTTTGGGTGGAGCTTTCTTTCGTGTGTTGGGGTTTGGTTAGAATTGCCTCTAAGTTCCTGACCTTTTCTAGTAGTAGTTCACATAATTTGCATCTGATGCATGTGTAGTTTGGGTGTTCTTTGGGCATCAGTGCATACATGGAACATTTGTTAACTGGTTTGGTAAAGAGTTCATCTATTCTTCTGATTGGTTGGGTGGCCCGTAATACACACCAATGTCACTTTTTTCCTCTTTTATATTGATCCATATATATTCTGGAGAGATTTTATCCTTGATCATGTGCATTTCTGTAGATATGTAGTGTTCTCTTACATATAGTGCAACTCCCCCTCCTCTTTTTGTAGACCTGTTTCTTTTGAACAATCATTGTTTGATTTGTTTTTTGGGGATTTATGATTGGTTTTTGGTTCTAGAGATTCTAAAGATTGATCACACTCCCCCCTCAATTTTAGATTAAAGCCCTCCTGATGAATTGGGCCAGTCTTTTTCTGAGTACATTTTTCCCTGTTTTTGTGAAGTGCAACCCATCCCTTGCCAAGAGTCCTTTGCGAAGGAAATGCAATCCATGATCTAGGAAATCAAAGTTTTCTTGGCGACACCAGCGCTTTAGCCAATGGTTTATTTCTAGAATTCTTTTTTCCCTCAATGGGTGTTGGCCTTTCGTTGGGAGTACTGATGAGAACACTACTTGTGCTCCTAGCTTCTTAACTTTATTGCCTAGTTGCTTGTAGTCTCTCACTATTGTACTCAGGTTCTTTGTTCTGTCATTCGTCCCAATGTAAAGGAGGAGGAAGGGTAGTAAACTGAAGGCCTAATTATTTTGGTTAGGTTCTCAGCCACTTCTTTGATTTTTGCTCCAGGGAGACAACATACCTCCCTGGATTATATGTCCGGTCTGCAGATGGATGATTCCATTCTTTGAGGATAATATTAGGAGTCTTTTGCTTAATTATTTCTCTGTTTTGGTATGTTCGAGCATGTTCTCATAAACCTCTCTATTATACCTTCAAGTATAGTTACTGTAGGACCTATTCATTCAGGAAATAAGTTGTCATCCTGAATCAGAAAGAAGGTTCATTTTTTGTTCAGAAATGAGGACCAAATAACTAAAATAAATTATGGCAACCCATCCAGGCAAGGCAGAGTACTGCACCAGGTTATCTTTTATTGCCACCCATACAAGAGAACAGATTGGGAAGGTACCTGAAGACAGTAGAGTTTACCATACAAATTACAGTAAAAGTCAAGTCAAGTCTCCTTCAAATTGAGCTGAACTTCTGATAATTTCATGAATTCATCCATGTGATTTTCTTGGCATCAGAAAAAGAAGTGGTTTGCAATGTCTCCATCTAGGAGGATTCTGCTTTTGTTTTATTTTTTAATGTAGACTCTAGTCCCGTGGTGGCGAACCTATGGCATGTGTGCCACAGGTGGCACGCAGAGCCCTCTCTGTGGGCACGCACGCCGTTGCCCCAGTCCTAGGCATTCAGCTGGGTTTTATAAAACCTTTTTGCTTTAGGCCTCCGCCGCCATGTGCAAAAAAAAGGGGGTTCAATCAATCAATCAATTTCAACTTCTCGCAGGAAAAAAAAGATCTTGCAAAGTTGGAATTGATTGATTGAACTTTTTAGTCACACCCAATCTGATATTACCACCTCAGCCACGCCCACCCAATGGGCCACGCCCACCCAGCACCCGATGATACATAAGTGGGTTTTGGGTTGCAGTTTGGGCACTCGGTCTCTAAAAGGTTTGCCATCACTGCTCTAGTCCTTGTATCCTTTGGAAGTCTCCTATATAGACCCAGTTCTGTGTAGCTTTCAGCTATATGGTCAGCCAAGTGTGGTTACTTCCTACAATAAAAGTAGAAGCTATAGTTTGCAAAATAAATTATGCAGATATACACAAAGTGATGGTGCATTATTTTTATTTATTCAGCTTTGTGAGATAAATCTTAGTTTTAGATCTGATAATTGAAGAAAATGAAGTGAAATTATATGCATTATTTGAATGAATGGTAAAGAATTTAATATATTTTGGCAAAAACTTCAAATGGCTAGCAAAAAAACCCACCTTCTATCTATATCCTGTGAATATTTTGTTTTTCTTCTGCAGATGTTAACCAAATATCTTAATATAATTTTAATTATTATGTTCCTGTCTTGTGCCTCTTAAGCAAAGCTTAATGAAAACAGTATAAAATCTACATTTTGTAGGTACCTAAAATATTCATTATTTGGCTAAATATA
Organism: Protobothrops mucrosquamatus; assembly: GCF_001527695.2. NCBI lineage: Eukaryota > Metazoa > Chordata > Lepidosauria > Squamata > Viperidae > Protobothrops > Protobothrops mucrosquamatus. The sequence continues at coordinate 250,690 of NW_015386855.1, read as the reverse complement.
TTTATTTTTTCTTTAATTAAAGTGTATACATTAATAATACAAATAGAGGTGCTGGTGAGATTGATTCAAGGACTTGTAAGAGAACTGTAAACAAGAAGATTAGTATTGGAGTTAGTTGTTTGGACAGATTAGCTAAAAGTAAAAAAAAAAAACCTTATCAATCTATACTTAAGAAATTAGGAAAGTTAAATTTTGTTGGCACCAACACAGGAACAACTGAGGTCTACTAAACCATTGAAGTAACAAGATCTGTTTTAAAAATAAACCATTTGCCCATTTTGTTCAGTGTTGTAAGTATGATGAAGGAGCTTTTGTATGTAAAATATGTGTTATCTCATTTGCAGTCCTTTTGCTATCATGCTTCACTCTTTATATATCATTAGAAATTCTGTATTTTTGGTTTTAGAAAAACCTTTGACTTTTGCCATAATGAACTAAAAACAAAGTTCATTAGTTGATATTTCAACTAGGAGGCAGGTAGTCCTCAACTTACGACCACAATTGAGCCCCAAATTTGTTAAGTGAGTTTTGCCCATTTTATGACTTTTCTTGCCACATGTGTTAAATGAATCATTGCAGTTGTTAAGTCAGTAACAGGGTTGTTAAGTGAATCTGGCTTCCCCATTGATTTTGCTGCCAGAAGGTCACGAAATGTGATTACTTGATCCTGGGACACTGCAACTATCATAAATATGAACCAGTAGTCAAACATCCGAATGTAAACCACTTGATTATAGAGATGCTGCAATGGTCATAAGCAGGGCTTTTTTTTGTCATAGAACACAGAGTTCCGGCACCTTTTTTTGATAGATTTTCCAGAGTTGCGTTCTTTTCCTATTGTTTCCCTTCCTATCCTCATTTGGTTTTGAAAATGCCCCACTGGCGGTACGGTGCGAGTGGGGTCTGCTCCGGCACTGTCTGCCTCCTCTAGGAGGAGCCATGAGGCACCGGAGCACCACAGCCAGAGTGTGGCTTGATTGGCTGGGTCAGACCATGTGGTGTGGAAGCTGATGGTGGTGGTTGGAGACACATAAACATGGAGGTCATCTTTCATGAGAGGGTGAGCAAGCCTTTTGCCTTCCCTTACAAAAGGTGGGATGTGAGGTTAAAAAGAGGCAAAGCGAGAGGAAAGAAAGGCGGCTGGCGTGGAAGCTTGCCCGACAGCGAAACTTTGCTGTTTCGGTTCTTGGGTAGTTCAAAGGCTGTCTACGAAAATCTCTTTTTAGTCTTTTATACTTTATATTCAAACTGCAGAGGGAAGAATAAGAGTAAAGCCAATGTCTTGTGATTTGGAGGTATTATTATTATTAATAATAATATATATTAATTATGTATTGGTCAGATGTAAAGGTAGACCTACTATGAGGTTTGATCCGATCTATTTATTAAATTAGGTTTAACGTAAAGGTGAATTAAAAGTAATCTGTTCACTGACAAAGTTTCAACTTTAATTTGTTTCAAGTCAATATCCATATTAAACTCCAAATGTAAATTTTTCCACCTTGTTTGACAACTTCTTAAAAATAATTCAATCTTTTACAAGCAACCAAATTTTGTTTTATTGGGACAATTTCATTCCACATAGAAAGCTGACTTTCCACTCATTAAACTAAATGGGTATGCCAATGGTAAATGTCCCAAAAGTTTAATAAAATGCATTCTTGTAAATTAAAGCCACACAGTGCATTCCTAGTCTTTTAGATGCACTAAAAATTGAAGGGGTTTTTTTTTTCAACTACAAAGATAAACCTTGTAGGGTAGGCAAGGCAGGTTGTATGACGTGTGTGAATTCCAGCACCTTTTTTTTTTTTTTTACAAAAAAAGCACTGGTCATAAGTGTGAAAAATGGTCATAAGTCACTTTTTTCAGTGCTGTTGTAACTTCGAATGGTCACTAAATGAACTGTTCATACCTATAATGGCATGAGAAAAAGAAAGATTGAAGGCAAGGGATATACATTTTTAAATGTTTGGATTAAGTAAAGACTAAATTTGTGCTTCCTTATAGTGATTGTCTACCTGTTTTTCAGAAAGAAGAAAGTCAGGGAGTTTTATTATTCATTCATTCATTCATTCATTCATTCATTCATTCATTCATTCATTCAATTTCTATGGCCACCCATCTCAGTCAATGACTCTTGGCAGCTTACAATTAAAAAAAAACATACCTTACAGTTAACAATATTTAAAACATTTTAAAACAGTAAAAATGGTAAAATCAATAAAAACACTAAAAAGGAGCAAGATACTTGGCTGGTTAGCAATGTAGCCATGAAACAGGGCCCTTGACACATTTAGTGCCCCAGCTCAGCAACATAGGTTTTTAGGGCCTTACAAAAGGCTAATAGGGTTGGCGCCATTCTGATCTCTGAAGGGAGGCTATTCCATAGAGCAGGGGCCACTGCAGAAAAAACTCATCTTCTGCTCCTTGCCAGCCAACATGTTTTGGTTGACAGGATCTGCAGCATGCCCATTCTGCTTGACCTCATTGGATGGGTAGAGACTCTTGAAAAAAGGCAATCCCTCAGGTACCCCAGTCCCAAGCCATGTAGGGCTTTAAAGGCAACCACCAATATTTTGAACTGCAGCCAGAAACATACCTGTAACCAGTGCAGCTCATGCAAGAGTGGTGTTACATGGGCCATGTATCTGACATCATTTACAGTACTACCCCTGCGGCTGCATTCTGCACCAGTTCTAAATGGTCTTCAGGGGAAACCCCATGTAAAGTATGTTACAGTAGTCTAACCTGGAAGTTACAAGAGCATGAATTATTGCGAGAAGAGTCAGGATTAGGGTTTATCCTGTGCTATATGGAATACAAATTCATACTCAGTACAGTGCTGAAATGCTATAAATCTAGAAAATAAATAGATTTTTCACTTCAGCATGACGATGAGTAACCTTTTATACATAGGAAATTTGACAGATCCAAGTGCTTATGACCATATTGTTTCCATAAAAATGAACTGGTAGAAATAGCTGTTTTCTGAGCAAGCTAGTAAGGTGTGTAAACTTTAGAAATGATTGAACATAAAAAAGCAAAGCAAATTGCTTTCATACTTGATTTTATTTAATTATATGATATGTAGCTAAGGAGCTACTTTGAACATCATGAAGGAGCTAATTTATAATAAGGAAGTTCATTTAGCTTAGTCTAAATGGCAGCAAGTCTCTAGAGTTTTAGTCATCAACCCTGGAAGTATCAGAATTTCTGTTATGGTACAAAGACATTTTTTTAAAATAGAACTTCTTGCATTCATAATCTGTTTGGCAACTTCCATGATGCCTCTGCCATTGACTAAAATTGGGAAAATCGTAAGTGAAAAGGCAAAGGAAGGGTAGAAGTTGGTACTAAGCCAAGAATTTATGGCCTCTGAATATCTGAGAAATACCATGATTTGCTATCTTGAAAAAAAATATATTGGTTTTCTGTTGGGTGAATTCAAAATGTAAAAAGACTTAACTCTTGGGGTTTTTTATTTACAGTACTCAGAGAAGTAAGACCTGCCTTTGTTAAGATTTGGCTTGCTATGAATGATTGAATCCTTTCACCTGCACTTAATCATATGAATGGGAAACAGAACCTTTGGTTATGGACAAATTTTTTATTCCAGCTGAAAAGCAGACTGACCTTTTGCGATATATTGCAGTGTGTGTGGTTTGTATTATACTGCTTAGCCCATGAAAGAGCAGGAAGCAATGGCTGTGAAAAAGTGGTATTTGGGGAAGAAAACTTTTAGGATTAAGATTTTGTATGGTAATCAGAACTGGGATGCTCATCCATCATGTACATTCATATGCTATAGTTTGGGGTTATATTGTACAGATATTTTTTATAAAATGCTTGCACATTGTTAGCAAAATCAAGCCTGAAGATGATGTTTTGATATTGACTGACCCAAATAATACATATAATTCCACAAACAATTGTATTGTTAGTGAAATAACATGCACTCATACATCAAAAAATGATGTGCTATGCAATGCTGCTAGGACTGAATTTAGTAACATGGGTATTAACACATGCTAGAAACATTTGTCATTCCTTGGGAATGATAAGACAGAAAAATGGATATAACTGCATCTCCCATCTAAGTTCTCTCAGAGGTAACAGATTAATGGCAAGGGATGACGATGGGGGAGAAATTGCTTGATTTGCTGTGCTTCCCAGGGAAGAGAAGTATTATCTCTGATGTCTGTAGCAATAGTTGTTTCTGTAGCAAGTAGCACTTAAACTTCCTCCACAGCCAACATCTTCTATCCCAGAAATAACAGGAACAACAAATAAGTACAACTATTGCCTCCAGCCTTATAGGGTCTTCAAAAGAAAAAAAAATGGAAGTATTACTGTGCCAATAAGGCTCTTAGAATAAATTATGCATTTTATCATCAAAAAGCATTTGTTATTATAAATTGATAATTATTCTGCTTCCAGATTAGAAAATCAGATTAAATTTGGAAAATATCTTTTAAATTACAGATTCCTTTTGGAACAATAATTGTCAGAGCTGTGTTTTTCAATATACTTTGTCATAATGGTCCTAGATGAACAATAAGGTAGTTATGGTTTTAATACTCTTATCAATCCTACATTTACATTGCAGTTATTAAAATGTGAGTGTTTGTGTATGGAAGCAAATTATTATTACTGCTTATCTTAAAAATGCCTTAAAATAAGCAATTTTAAAAGTTGACAAATTAGTAAACAGGTGAACAACATAAAAATCTATTCTCCAAATGATCAGAAAAATATCCTCTTGACAGGCCAAAATGGAAAAATTGTTACAAGATGCTATAGTGTTATTAGAAATGTACAAAATGAATATCCATGTGTTAAGATTGAAAATCTATCACAAACGAGTCATAACGTTATTTCTTGCACTACCACTAAGTGGAGCTCAGTTAGCTAAATGATATGATGTAGAGCAGTGATGGCGAACCTTTTAGAGACCTTTTAGTGCCTAAACTGCAACCCAAAACCCACTTATTTATCGCAAAGTGCCAGGGCTGCATCAGCATTGTGGTACCCTCAAGGGGGGCAGGGACCGTGGCCCACTGGGTGGGCGTGGCTGTGGTGGTCACACAGACTGGGTGGGCATGGCTGTGGTGGGCGTGGCCACCTCGATGTTGCTCAGGGGGGACACCTGTGGGTGCTGGGCAGGGTTGGGAGAGATTCAGGGGGGTCTGTGGCAGGTGGGGCAGTGGGCAGGAGGCTCGTCCTGCGGGATGAGGCAAGGCGGGCAGGGAGAGGGTGTCATTGCCGCAGGGCAAGGTAAGGAGAGGTCGGGGTGGCTGCTGCCTGACACCATCAGCACCCGCACAGAGAGGCCAATGAGCACATGGAGGCTGATGGTGTCCGTCAGTAGCCACTGGCTGCTGGCCCCTCAACCAGCGCACTCTGGGGCTCCGCAACCCACTTCCAATATCGGGCCAGCCCTCCAGCAGCAGGCGGAGTAGGGGAGGGGGGAGGCATGTGATGAAGACCGCTGGATGCACCTAATCCATCCCATTTGTTGTTGCTTGCTGTTGGAGAGCAGGTCGCTGCTGGTAATCTCCTCGCCCCCCCTCACAGATCTTGCCTTTGGCCCACACATGGAGCCTGTTTCTCTCACCACCCGACGCACCTTGGCCCCTCCTCGGGCTGCCACAGCCAGCAGCTTGCCATGTGCCACCCAGAGCACCTGGCCCAACCCAGCACAAAGAAGGCAAAACAGCTGGCTAGCAAGCTTGAGTAGAGGTGGTAGAGCACGCCCATGCCCAGCAAGCCAAAGGCCACCCCAAGCAGAGAAAGCAGGATCCTCATCGGCACCGAGGCCCCTCAGTCCCAGCTAGGATTGCATGCCTCCCCCCATCTCTGCTGGGCTGAGCAGCCCATGACGCCGATGGGGATCCGGCTTTCCCCGCTCAGCTTTTTGCCTGCTGGTCCTGGACGTGCTCTACCACCTCTACGCAGGGCTTCCTAGCCCACTGCTTTGCCTCCTTCTTGCTGGGTAGGCCTGCAGCTCTGGGCAGAGGCCTAATCGACCTGCGCGAGCAGCTGGTGGCTGCAGTAGATACTGAGGTGCATGAGGGGAATGTGCTCCACCCGCGGGCCAAGGGTAAGACCCTTGGGGCTGAGGAGATGACCAGTGGCAACCAGCTCTTCAACCAAAAAGAGATGGGATGGAGTAGGCATGCCTGGTGGTCTACATCATGTGCTCCCCCAACTCTGTGTGCTGCCAGTGCTGCCGCAGCACTGCTGCTGGAGGGCTGGCCTGGTATTCACAGTGGGCTACGCAGTCCCTGCTGCCGGATGCTGTCGGCCCCCATGCGCTCCCCACCTCCTGTGTATGTGACTTGGGGCCGCCAGGCTGGGCAGGGGTGGGGCCAGGGTGGCAGGGACCAGTTTCTCGCCATCTCTGGGGCATCCCCAGGGGGCCAACACCGCTTGCTCGCTCACTTCCTGCCCCATTGCTTCCAAATGCCATGTGCTCGCTCGCTTGTTCACTCAGTGCCCCATCGCTTCTAAATGCTTCCAAACATCGCTTGCTTGCTCACTTCCTGCCCTGTCGCTTCCAAACACCACATGCTTGCTACTCTGGCAAACTCTGCTGGGGCAACGGTGCACGTACCCACAGAGAGGGGCTCTGAGTGTCGCCTCTGGCATGTGAGCCATAGGTTCGCCACTACTGGTGTAGAGTCTCTCTCTTAAAGTTTCCTAGCTCATGCAAAAGGAATCATTCCTTCAATTATTCTGTGCTAAAACATTTAAAGCAGTTCTTCCCAAACCTGGGATAAATTACCCAAAATTGGGCAAAGGTGGTTGGCTAAGGGACACAACAGGAACATTTAAATTGATTTAAAGTGTTTTACTTATATTGGATAAAAAAGACTTTCTGATAAGCAACTTTTAGTAATCAAGGAAAATGGAAAGCAATATTTTAAATCTTTAAAAAGGGTAAGCCATAGTCTGAATTTTGGCTAGAAAGAGATTGGAAGCCAGTGCAACTATTATGGAAAATGAGCTACATATTGTAAATTCAATCCGTATTGAATACAATAGCTATTACATTTTAGGCTAGACTATTTTGTAGACACTTTGCAAAGAAAGATCCATGTAGAATACATTATACTAAACCAAATGTTGATTTAAATAATTCTGGAGACATACATTCTGGTGTACTCTTGTAAACTGAGTAAATGGTTGCTGTCTATAAAACTCCATCTATGATTATATCCAGAATGTGAATGGCTTGTGCAAAATAAATATAAATGAATAAAAAGGAAATATATCAATATCTAATATTTTTCATACTACAAGGAGATAATTTTTTTTACTATTTGTTTTAATTTAGGCTTAGAGGGATATTATAAATACAATGGAGTAATAAACTCTTACTAACATGAAATATCGAATTATCAAATGGATTTGGGGAATGTTGTAAATTATTCAGGCAAGGGATGGAGGAAAGAGCTAGTTGTTTTTTGTAATTGTCTGTAGTATGTCTCATATAGAGAGAGGTGTGTCTCTATGTTTCTCCCCTTATTTATTTTTTTCTGATTTATATAACATAATTCCAGCCCATTGTAGCATGAGGAGTATGCATAATATATATAATTCCCCATTTATTTTTTATTTTATAAAAAGATGACTCCTCATTTAAAATCCACAGTATTATGACTTGCATGCAAGGAACAAAATGCATGATCCAGATGCAAATTATCATTGCTGCAATTAAGTACCTATGTTGGATGCAAAATGTATAAAGCTAATTTCATTTTTGATCTCATGCCCCAATGACAGCATTTGTTATAGCTATTGAATATGCATTTTATAATATATTCTTGAACGCTTTGCAATTCTTAAGATAATCTTGTGTTGAAAACCTGGACCTGAGTCTCCCGGCTTGGTTTCAGACCTCGTCCGGGGGCTGATTCATGAGTTGTTATATGAAGACACCACACCAGGTTTCCTCAGGATGAGAGTCGAGAGAGAAGAAATCCAAAGAGCAAAAGTGGCTTCTCTCCCTCCCAGGCTCTCCTTTATTAGCATACATCAAAGCAAGTTGCAGGCAGAAGGCTTTTTCAGGGGGGTGAGGGTTACAAACGAGGGAGTTTAGGAGGTTAGAGACAGCCAAGGTTTTACAAAATGTATCTTATCTAATACATGGCATATTCTGCTAACGGTTCACAGTAAAGTTGCAATTGTTGTTCACATTGGAAGGTCTTATCAGGAAGCGATAATATAGTAGCTTGCATAGACAGTTCTTTTGACTTGTCTCTTTGTTCTCTGTTCTTACGTGTGTTC